>NC_091062.1:69602190-69905221 GCF_000393655.2 Nicotiana sylvestris
TCAGCATAATATACTGGTCCAGCATAATATGTTGGAAGTTCATACACACATGCTCCAATCTTCAGTATATTGTGTTAGAACTTTCCGTGTGTTGGAATTCCAGCATAATATGTTGGAAGTTCATACACAAGTGCACCAATCTCCAGTATATTATGCTAGAACTTTCCATGTTCCAGCAAAATATTGATTATTTTTCTATGACTTTGCAAATGCTGACTATTTTTCAATTACCAGTCCAAAAACTGGCTAGCCCGTGCTATTTTCACCTAATATATGATTTATCACATCTACCATTGAAATAGAAAATGCATAAGCACCACCAACAAATTTGTAACATGATAAAATCATATGTGTAATTAAATTCGAGAAAAAAAGGAATTTTGCCAACATAAAAAGAAAATAAGAAAGACAAACACTAGAAAAGCGAAGGACAAAAAAGAATACTGCCAATATAAATATGTCATGATCCAAAATCCCATCACGCCGTGATAGCACCTAACTAAAATCGATAGGTAAGCCAATTAACACAAATTATCATATAAACTGGATAACATCAATAAAATAAATAAGTATGTGAAAATTAACTCAACTAATCCCAATAACTAGTGGTACAAGACATGAGCAAATAAGATTTTGAATTACAATGTTGGCAAGAAGAAAATACATTATTTGTTTGAAAGTTACACAAATTAGAAAATGTCCTATACTACCATAAACAAGATGACATCAGATGGTTGGAACAATGTCATCTTCTACTATTACGACCTAAAATTCACTAGTAGTGATGATACCTATCCCAACCCGCTAGGTAAGCCAATAATTATATAATAATAATAATAATAATAATAATAATAAAATCGAATAAACATGGTTTAATAACCCATCAACGGAAAAATGTCATGAAATATACGAGAATATAACTATAATACTGCTACAACCATCCCCAAAATCTGATGTTAACAAGTACACGAGCACTACATAATAACAAGATACAAGCAAAATCCTCTAATATAATTGTCTGAACAATAGAAAAGTAAAGATAGAATAACTGAAAGAGAACTTCAAGGACTGCGGATGACATAGCAGCTACCTCGTAGTCTCCCAAAAGCTAATAGCAACTCAACTTTGGAAATCGCCTCGACCGAATGTACTTGGATCTGGACATGAAGTATAGAGTGTAGTATGAGTATAATCGACCCCATGTATTCAATAAGTAATACGTCCATAGACTGTACCTTGCCAGACTTTATACCTTCCTCTAAAAAATCAACCATCTTAACAAGTTCAAGGAACTTCTGCCCCATCATACCCATCATTTTCTCAAAGTAGATCCCTTCCTGAGCCTTGATAAAATAATGAGTCAACTCACTATCATCTAATGGGGGTTGTGCTCTGGTGGCCTCTTTCCTCCATCGACGTGCATACTCTTGGAATGATTCAGACGGCTTCTTCTGCAAGTTTACCAGAGCAAACCTATCAAAGGTAATTTCTGTGTTGAATCGGAAGCAATTCATGAAATCTTCTGCCATATCCTGCCACTCCCTCCAGTTTTGGAGATTTTGGCGAGTGTACCAAATAAGTGTTTCCCCTGTTAAACTCCTTATGAATAGCATCATCCTCAACTTCTCGTTTCTTCCTTTGGGATTGAATGATGGATTCCTTATTCTTTTCTTTCTCCCATTTCTCCTTAGCTTCCTTAAGTCTTAGATGTGTCAAAACTCTCAAAAATACCATTTTTCCATGTATATATACCAAGTATGGTCAGGCCCAAATGAAAACACCTTCTCCTATGCGAAATAGGACACTTTCCGGAGTTGGACGTGCGCGGCTGCGCACCTGGGAGTGTGCTCGCACATTTGGCCACGTATTTTGGATAACATTCTTCTTCACATGCGCGCCCAGTGCGCGCTCGCGCACTTTGGTGACAACCTGCTCGATTCTTTATTTCGTTCTTTAAGTGTACTATTGTTCGTTGATCCCTGAACACGATCCCGACTTAATCCTTGGGCTTTTACTCAGACTTCAAAGCTCCAGAATAACTTGAATTCATTCCATAACATCTACATAGCTCGAAATCACTCCTACGAGGCATAACACACACAATTAGTGCAAAATACTAGCAATTAAAGCTCAACCTCAATTACAGTATAGTAATTAGAGTGCAATAAGCGACTAAAATACAAGATTATACCCTACCATCATGCATGGGGACCACCTGTCCCATCTAAGATTTCAAACTTCAGAGGCTTGTACCTTATCGACAGGTCCACATCAGGGTGGACACACAGATCCTCATAATCTAGACTTTCGCTCCCTCGAGGAACCTAAAGGTTCTTCATTTGTTTTCTCAATGCTCGTAATTGTTCGGACACCGATTATCCTCCTTATACTTAGTTTCCCTCTCCATTTTGGCATATTGATCAACTTTATAAGGTAGCCTGACCGTGATGGGCGCTGTGAAGGTAGATTCTAAAACGGCATATAAGGGAGGAGCATATCGCTCACGTGCAGAAGTATGTGTTATAGGTATATTCTAGTTTATGTTAGTAGTGAGGGTGATGTAATCACAAGAAGGGATATGAATAGTGTCGGTGGCAACTGGTGGGTTTTGAGGTGTTTGAATGTAATTTGGTACATAAGGGCTGTGTATAGGAGGGTTTGGTGGTTTTGTAGGGTTAGTGGTAGGGACAAAAGTCGGGGTATTGTTTGCTTGTCAAGTAGTAGAAGGAAAGTGGTCCGGGATCGAATCTAGATCGAATTGAATCTAGGTGGTTGTAGGAGCATCGTCGCGACCAGATATGCCAATTCGCGAATGTGTTGTACTTCCTCCCTCAATGATTCCATCTCTTAGGCCATATTGGCTACATCTTTGTCACTCCGCATATCATCCTTCTCTCCTGATCATCCCGGGCTATCAGCTATTACCAGAGGGTGTTCGGTCGGGTTATCTATCGCAAACATCTTCCCTTTAAATCTCAACTTGTACAATGGTTCCGCCAGTTTTGGGTCAACACAAACCAACTTTATTTTGGGGAATAATAATAAAGTAATACAAGAAAAGAAAAGAAAAGAAAAAGAACAGAATTCAGTTTTAGTATTTGCATAAGTATAAGCACACAGAGCAGTTAGTTCACGTATTCAGGCAAACACATTTTCCCTAAAATTTGTGGGACCTCTCTTTGCTGGTGGTAGGCCTAAGTCACGAATATTTGAAAAACAATTAGATTTGACACATTCAGATCCGAAGCAAATCTTGGTTTTCTTTCATAGTATTTGGATTGTAATAGGTGTGAGCAAAGGTTACATAATTGTTTCCAATATTCATAGGATTAAATAGGCTAAAACAAACCTACCCTTAGGGAAATGAGAAAGTTCGGGATAAAGATACAAAGTGGAAAAATGGGTGAAATCAATGAACTTCTAGTAACCATCCCCGGTCATTTCCCATCTCTTCTTCTTTTTCCGGTTCTTTCTCTGGGTGTTCTTCAAATTCTTCTTCATCATTATTGAACTCGGGTTCTGCTTACCTCGAAAATGGTAAATACAATTAGATTTGATTTTGTGGTTCTAAAAATACGTGATTTATTTTTATGCTAGTTGTTAGGTAGTAGATGCTAAGTGTTAGACTAGAAAATAAAATGAGATCTTGAAGGTCGAACTTTGTGCAAACCGAGTAGCCGAGAATCGGGGTCTCGATCTAGCCTATGTTGGGCCTCGAGGTTGAGCTAAGCGTCAGGCTATGGGTAGCCGATGAAGGACTAACAATTCTAAGAGCTTTAATGAGGGCTCTTTATGATCAGTGATGAGTAATAAATAAAGAACAATCAATGAAACATAATAAATGTAAGCAATATATTAAAGGAAAGACAATAGAGAGTGTTTAAGTTAGAGAGCATAGAATGTTCTTGTTCTTGTATTGAATATCATGTGTGCAAAAAATAACAAGGGTCCCCTTTATATAGGAGGGGGAATCCCAACATAGTACATATGCATTTATTATAAAGATAAACGGCTGGTACAACCATTTAATGCCACGGTACGGACTTGTACTATTATTATAGACTTGGTCAGCTCTAACCGCTTACCTTGGGAATCTCCCACTTGTTCATCATAGCCACCGATTTGCACTGCCCCGAGGTCAAGCTGCGCCTCGAGACTTCTGGTTCATCAAACCTCGAGCTGTGCTTCGAGCCTTCTGGCAACGAGCTATGGAATACCATGATGACCCCAAAATCGGACTCCCCGATTTTAGCCATATACAGGTTCTTCCTCCGGTCTTTCTCTGGTTTTATCTCAGAATCAATCTGTATACATTCAACTACCCGGTCATCATTTCTGGGAGATGGCAACATGTGATCAATCGACCCTACGACCACTTAGCGGTGCATGGAGGTAGTTACGAGGTAGTGCGGCAAAATCTCATGATAGATTTGCAAAGCCGCCATTGTATCTTCTAGCCAGGCTATTCCTTCCCTGCTTGGTCGGGCTAGCTTGTCCTCTTCAATGATGCAGACATAGTATTCTGGAGTGCACCATGAATTCTGACTAATTGGCATCGTGACAAGATCATTTCACTCCTCCCGGAGCCTCCTTATCCTTGGTATAGGGATCTTCCCATTGTATTCGTCTTCACATAGTGTCGTCCTCATCCATAGAGGTACATCCTAAATCAACCCAAACTACCTGAGAACTCGTAGGGGTGAGTATGGCTGGATGCCCTCAAGTCTTATCAGCTTGGTAAAATACTTCTGGGGTTCCTTAGGATTGCTCTTCTTCCCAACCATGATAGCTTCTAATTAATCCATTCTCTACTTAAGTTGGTCAGTATCTCTCTCCATTCTTCCTATCCATGCGGGGAGACCCAATGCCTCTCATTGTGATTTCGAATCATGTTGCTAACGCCCACAAAGTAGTCAGTTATGGCCTCTCACTAAAAGAAGTGCTTCATGGCCCATATTTGAAGCAACATGTTGCAACTCTTGAAGAAATCATACCCCCGGTAACATGCGGACAATGCGCTGAGAATTTCTGCTAACACCATAGGTACCAAAGTGGCTTAGATGTTGCCCCGTAATGTTGCCAAAACCACAGGCAGCAAATCGATATTGATCTGTCCTCTTTTTTACGGGAAAACCAGCAGTCCTAGCAGCGCCAAAGAGAAGTTTATGGGTAAGAGACTTTCCCACATTGCCTGATTAAACTGAAATTCTCCCAATTACCATTCATAGCTTTCACGATGTCCGAAACTCTCGAAAAATTGGTCCAGGTTTACCCATCCATCTTCAATGTTTCTCAAACCCCGACTATTTGTCAGACCCAAAGCATGAAGAAACATGTAGCCAGGCGTGGTGACCAGTAGTATCAGCCTCCTCCCCATAATGGCATCTTCGTGAAATTGGTAACTTCTTCTAATGTTGGCACCAACTCACAACCAGCAAACTTGAAAACTACTTTGGCCGGATCCCAGAACTCTATCAGCAAACGGGTGAGCTCCTTGTCAGCTCGGATGTTTAGCAAGGAAGTTAGTGCTCCCCGGTGTGTCCTGATTTCGTCTCCATTCTCTCAGCGGATGTTCTTCCACCATTGCTTTAGCTTGTGCGGTGCTCCCATCACCATATTGATCTCGGGGATGTTTTGGTTGATTTCCATTTTTGAAGAGGGTAGAGAAAAGGAGTTTGATAAGTGTTTTCTTCAGATTATAAGTGTCTCGTTTTGATTAGCTCGTCTTTCCACAAAAGTCAAGTCATCAGGTGCACGACCCTTTGACATTAGGTTGGCTTTTCTAATTGTGTGTCGATGCCAAGGACCGACCCACCTAAGGTTTATACAATATAACATATGTTTGCTAGAGTAAAGTGTTTCATAATTTTGAGTAGGAGTGAATACTGCGGGAAGTTATGTTAGTTGACCTGACAAAGCCACTCTCTAAAACTTAAAGATTTTGAAAGAAGGTTTGGAGGGGCGTAAACGACAAACCTCATGTGCCATTGTGTGTGATAGTGCACGGTTAAGACTCGATAGGAAAGAGTGTCATGACAGTATATATAAAGCAATAACAGATAGTGATGTTAGCAATAACCTTTAAAATAAGCAAATAAGTACATAATGAGCAAGTAAGGCAGGTAAGCATACAATTGCAAATTAAACATAGTTAAAGCAGTTTACAAACAATCATTGATTCCAAGTATAGTCTAAGTCTGCTAAGGTCAGAACCTAAGTGCGAAATCCCCAGCAGAGTCGCCATGTTGTTGCACTCTATTTTGTACGAGTCAAAATATGATTCAACTAGTAGTTTTCTTGTTGATGGTAAAAGAGTGTCACCACTTAATATTTAAAGGTATACTAGGGTACCTATTGAATTACTAAGATCATTTCTCTATTGGTCTGCTAACCGGTGAGATTTTGGATAAGTATTCTTCTTCTTCTAAGGGGAAGGTGTTAGGCACCCCTTAAAATCAACCTGAACTAACTCCATAGGACTTAGACTAGGTTTAAAAAGTTAGTTGTCTATATTCTGCTTAATTAGTGCTAAAAGCATGTGATATTGTATATCTTGTTTCAAAGGTTATCACTTGAAAATAGGATATGCAATTTTAAAAGGGATATAGATTTATAAAAGCCTTTAAGGAATTATTTACACCTATATGGTTGAAAGAGTTTTGAACTATGTATATAATGTTTGTATTTACAAGAAAAACTTGTGAGATAAGGCTAAGTTTTAAAACCCTTGTCTTTTAAAATGATATGGTTATTTCTATTATTCTAGTAAAGTAAAGCTTGTTTAAAGAGATACTCTTAAGCTATACCTTAAAGATTATTTCTCAAACCTTATATTAATTTGAAGAAACTATTTGAAAAACCTTGGCTTTGTAACAATGCTTGATAGATTTTACTCTAGTATCTCTAACCTCTGAAGCAAACCACCCGGTCTCTGATGCTCATACTTGACATGCTGATGATTCAAACACCGCGACACATGCCCAACAATATCTTTTTGCATATTTTGCCACCAATAGCGTTGCTTCAAATTATAGTACATCTTCGTGGTACCTGGATGAATAGAATACCACGAACTATGAGCCTCCCAAGAATCAACTCTCTCAAACCATCCACATTAGGAACACAAATTCGACCCTAAAGTCGCAATACACCATCATTGCCAATAGTCACCTACTCAACACCATATCGGAACACCATGTCCCTAAGGACAAGAAAATGAGGGTCATCATACTAACGAGCCTTGATGCGCTCAAATAAGGATGATTGTGCAACAACACAAGCAAGAACCCTGGTAGGCTTGGAAATATACAATCTAACAAACCTATTAGCCACAGGCCTCTCCACGACTAGAATAAATGCCAAACTCCCATACTTTATAATCTTCTACAACATTCTCCTTCCCCGGGTGATATAAAGATAATGATATCATAATCCCTCAATTACTCTAACCACCTCTGTTGCCTTAAATTCAAATCCTTTTGCTTGAACAAATCCTGAAGATTCTAATGATCAGTTTTACCCTCACAAGATTTTCCATACAAGTAATTCCTCCAAATCATGAGTGTGTGTGCACAATAGCTGCCAACTCATTAGGCCAACATGCGAAGAATCACAATAGACATTGTACATCCCCGAACCTGAGGGCAAAATAAATCGGATTTGTGTGAGAGATATCACCATAGATATCACCATAGAGGAAACCATCATTCAATCATTCAAGGGATATCCCCGAACCTGAGGGCAAAATACTCCATAGATATCACCAAGGGATGCTAAGGAGAAGTGAGAGAAAGAAGAGCACAAGGAAACCATCATTCAATCCCAACTCAAGACAAGTGTTTGGATTATTTCATGTTTTTCCTTACTTTAAACTTAATTGTGATGAATTACTCTATATCTATGGAGTATTTCTCTTTAGGGTTTAATGGATTTGGTATATTAATATTTGTTTGTGGATTATAACTCTACTTTATGTATTGAATTGTTGTGGATGTTTTAAATGGTTGCATCTATATTCGCTAGTTCATATAATCGAGAGAGGCATAACTTGTAATATTTTTGCGTTATATTTTGTTGGGTAAATTTATTAATACTTCTTAGTAATCGAAAGATACTAGTTGAATTGTTGATTAACCTAGTTAGGAGAATAATCGAAAGTGGTTTTCGTAAAGACCAATCCATTACGAGTTCTTGCATATTTTCACCGAGCGTAATTTAGTTTATATTGTGAGGTTGAACTTAATCGAGAGAAGAGTTTCTGCTGGATGTGTGAACAATTAATTGAGTGAATTTGAGAGACTCACCTGACATTAGAAGTGAATTATCTAGAGTTAGGTCCCAAACATTTATCTTGTACCTTTCCTATAAACCCTATTTTCTTCCATTGATATCTTTCCTTACTCATTACTTGTGTCGATTGTCATTAGCTAATAGTTTAGATTCTTAGTTAATTTTAGTTGTAAATCACATAAATCTCAACTGTTGATCATCTTGGATAACGATCTAGCTACAAACTACTATAATAACTGTTTAACTCCAATCCCTGTGGATACGATATTTTATTTACTATATTCGACTAGAGAGCATATTTAAGTGTGTATTTTGCGCTTGTTAGATGGCTAGGATAATCATGTAATTTACTTTATCACAACGGCTCAATAAGCTGTTTAAGCATACACAAGTTTAATCATATTATTTAACATGAGTCGCTTAAGCCATAAAAACCGTCAAATCATGGAGCAAATAAGATGAGTTTATCACTATTGATTTATAATAAAACTCAACTTAGCAAAACAATTCCTTATGCTAAACAAACAAGTAATAATCTAATGGATGCTCCTAAATCATGAATATAAATTATCACGTAGTCATAGAATCAAGTTGAACATAGATAATAACTACACATAACCAACAAAGCATAATTCAAGCAAACAATACCGAATTTTGTCAAAACCTAGATTGGCATAGATGCTCATCACCTCGCATATACGTGGCTCCTCAATAATGAACCAAGTAGTGTCGACGCCCCCTTTTTCTATGGGTCGAAATCGGGTATACGACATTGGGAGAACAACTCTATTCCCTTTCGAGAATTGGGTTTTGGAATTTTGAAGAGCCGCCACCTAATAATTATAGTGCATTAGGACACTTTAAGAAAGGTTTGAGTTGGAAAAAACCAGAGTTCGGGTAAGGGCTAGAAATTATCTCGAGGGGAAGGTGTTAGGCACCCCTCAAGATCCACTAGTGTGGTCCCGACCATGTTACAATTGTGACTTTACAAGTAAACAATCAAGGCTCAAATAAGGACTTGCATACAACATTGCAATTAGGTTGAAAACTTTTGAAGGTAAGTAGAGAGGACATAAATTTATGAAAAAAAGATTTGAATGGTTTCACGAGAAGAGATGAAAGCAAATAAGGGGAGGGGAGTCCTAGGTTTACGATTAATATGGATCATTTCAATGCAATACCCAACAATCACTCCTAAAAAAAGAGGGGTCGCACGTGATATTAGCGCATCGGTCATCATCTCCATATCTACCCTTCCCACCTCGTTAAGGTATTAAAGCGCGGAATAGTATCGTTACTTATTGCATGCTATTACCCGTCCCAATCCTATCAGTCCCGGAGGCATATGTGACTACTAAGCCTAAAGGGCAGGGAGCTGGGGCTTTTGCAGTTTTTTAAAAAGGATAAAATTCTAAGGCGACATTCAAAACATATACAACAAGTATTGGGAAAACAAGTAAGCAGATATGGCTCAAATAAACCTCCTTGAATCAGAGAAAATCATATAGTTTAGCATGTCTTACACATACTGATTAGGTCTGAATTAAACTTAAACATTAAGGCAGGCTGATTTATCACATATTTCAGATAAGAAGTCCGAATTAGGCCTGCCTACTGGTTGTAATTATTAGAGACTGATGCAATTATAGTTTTTACCCTAAAGCTTGCCTAGGTGTTAAACGGAACCTATAGGCATGATATCTATTAGTTTCAGAAATAAAGAAGTAAACTAATTGCAGAAAAAAGAATTGTCAATTACAGGGACATAAGATCTGCAGGCGTTAAACATTATTGCTACTGATTTTAGGCTTATAAGCGAGTTGACGATTCAGGTTTGGTTGACAACTCTTATAGGCATGTTTTTCAGGCGTTACTGATTTTAAGTGCTGTTATTGTCATGCATAAATCCTATAGGCAGGTCATCTATATGCAGTTGGTTATTTAAATCTTATAAACAGGTTTGCCTAGTGACAGATGCATATGCAAAATGCAGGAAGTCCTATAGGCATATTACCTATATGATATGCAGAATTTTAAAAACGACTTATAGACATGGTATCTATATGAAGTGCAGAAAAACCTATGAACATGGTATCTACATGAAATACAGAATTTCAGAAGTATAGGAATTCCCTATGAACATGGTATCTACATGAGATGCAGAATTTCATAAGTATAATAATTCCCTATGAAAATGGTACCTACCCCTTTGCATGCAGGACTGACCCTCCCTTTTTCACTAACACCCCAGCAGTTTATTACAGACTAGAATGAATAAGAAAAAGATAAAAAATATATCAGAAATTAAAGATTCCAACCAAGGAGAGCCTAATTCAGACCCCAGGTCTGAAATATGAAATAAACTAACTTCCAAAGATCAGATTTCCAAAGCCTTTCTCTTATTTAGGATGTGTTAAAGTTCCAAGGAGCTTCAAGAACTCCAGGCAATGCTTACACCCCCAAATATCATTGCAGAATCAGATTATAGTGCAGTGTGGAAGGGTCAGCCCTCCAATGTCCAAGCTCAGAGGGAACTCAAAGTCCCAAGGCAAGGCTCATAGGAGGGGGAGGGCAGAACTTAGAGGCTAGGAGTAAGTGCAAGTACAATAGAGGGGAATTAGGGGAAGTCCAGCATAAACTGGTGGTCATACCCAACAATAAGGAGTGCTGGCACACCCTAACTAGTCTACTAGGCCACATTTTGGGAGTTAAGATCCATTGAGGATCAAGTTCAAACATGAGCAGCAATTTGGATACTGTCAGGCCATAAACCTTAACTCAAATACATAGAAGGGAGTAGGGGTATGGGGAATTCACAACAAACAGCAGATGCAAAGAGAGAGTAGCATATTCAATACAGAACATGAACAGAAAAGTAGCCAAGAGTGTAGCAACTGTAAAGTAAACACATAGGGATGATGTTGGAATCAAATTTAGGACATACCAGTTTCAGGGAAACAAATAAGTGAAAGCAGAAGTCTTGTAAGCCAAATTGCAAGCAAGCAGTACAACAGATCTCAGAAGAGAGTAGAGAATTGAAAGAGTATTGTAATTGAGAGTGTGTGTGTAAGAGTATGCAATTCAAAGTGTGTTCAAGTGCAGAAGGGTAGTCCCCTTTTATAGTGCAGAAAACAAGTAAGAAAAGGTAAGGAACTAGTTTGCAATCAATCACATAAAGTCTCCCTTTGGTTAAGGGATTCTAATTTCGAACAGGAATAAGACAATTAAGGAAAGAATTTGATTAAAACCTTTTTCAAAGTAACATAATAAGGGTAAATACACAGGGTTTATTTAAGGGAAAAGTCCAATGGTACATGGTTTGTGAAAAATAAGGAAAGGGAATCAATCAAACAACCAGTAAAATCAAAGCTGCAAGCTTTGTTCGAATGAACCAAGTCAGAAAAAGGGTAAAGAAAGGTTCAATTAGGGAAAATCAGTAACAATCAAGTAAACACCATTAAAGGAATTCAGAATCAATTAGTAGTTGGCAAAACCTTTTGAAAGAAGAGTTCTCATATATAAAGCACACAAATATGTGAATCAAGAAGAGGTTGTCAAATTATTTAGAAGAGAGTTTAATCGAAGAGAAGTTCAGAATCATAAGCAAAAAGATACAGGTTCAATTTGCAGACTCATAGTGAGTCTAAGAGTTCAGGGTCCCAAAGTGGAGCTTTAACTCGAACACAAAAATCAAAATCATCGAAGGAAACCCCCCAAATCCTAGGGTTTCAAAGTTGAATCAGACATGGAAGTGAGAAAGCAAGTCATTTGTTTCAGAGTCTCAACAAAACAGATATGATAGCATGTTTGAATGACAAAGGAAGAAAAATCATGAAGAACATATTTGAGAAAACTCGGAAGCTAAACAAGTTTAGAAGAAGGAGATAATACAAACGTGAACACAAGTAGATGAAGCATGTAAGAACATGAAGAGAGTGCAGTAAACCAGATCAAATAACTTAACGGTAAACACACATAGTAAAAGAGTAAAGAAAACTAAGCAGGGATTAACAGGAGTAACATACATAGCAGAAAGGAAAAGGTAGAAGACAGTACATGCATAATAAAGAGTAATCACACCAGCAGGGTTGGACAAACACACATAAAGTAAAGAAGAAGAAAAATCAGAAAGATTTTTCAAAAAAAATCCTTTCAGAAACCCTAAAATCGAAGAGAAACGATTTTGAAAAGAAAATTTTGGGGAAAACACTTTAGATGGAAAGAAAAGCATAGATACAGTATAGATCCAAGCAAATAACGGTGAAAGGACCTTGAATAGCTTAGGGTTTCGGAGAAACCCTAGAAATGAGAAAGGCTTGGAAACATGTCCGATCTTAAGTCGGAGAGGTCAAGAATCAGGCTCCTGAGTCTTGAATATGCCGGAGCATGGAGGGAGGAGCCATGAAATCAAAGGTTTGAGAAGATCGGAGAGGGAATCGTCGAGGTCAGGCCTCGAAGCTTCGAACAACCCTGTCTTACTGGTGAAGATAGGTGAGTACCAACTATCCATGGCCTGAGAAGCCATGGATTCCGGTGACCGATGATTGAAAAGGGGGTAAGAGGAGGCTAGGGTTTCGGAGAGTTTTTGAGAGGATTTGAGAGGGTTTGGGATTCAAAGGCGGCGGGCCAGGTGAGAATGAGGGATTAGGGTAGTCACCTGTGTTTAATTATGGTGGGGCGAATAGTGGCCGGTGATCCGAATGATCAACGGCCTAGATTTAAGAAGGTAGGTGGGGAACCGGGTTGGGTAAAAAGGAATTGGGCTGGTCCGAATTTGAGTTTGAAATTGGGTCAATTTTAGGCTAAAATCGAAATGTAATGGGGCTACAACTGAAACGAACCTCGGCTAAAATTTAAATAGCTAGTTTTCACTTTTTATTTTATAAAAATAGTAAAAAATAATTTTGAAAGCAAATTAAAAGCACTGGACCCGTTAATAGTATATAAATATTAATATTAAAATATTGGAACCAGTTTCATAATTATAAAATGCTATTAAATCTTAAAGCAGGCTAAAATGGCAATTATATGTAATTTAGCTTTTAAAATACCAAATTAATTTGTAAAAATATTCGAAAAGTAACCTACCTATATTTTGGTATAAATATGAGAATAAAATAAGTTATTCACCAAAGTGATAATTTTGGGAATAATTATTGAGCAATAAATCAATTTAAACATCTTTTTAAAAAATTGGAAAAATACTAAAACACTTGGGCATACTTATATATGTATGTATATGATATTTGAAAGTATTTGCATGTAAAAGAAATACATAGGGAAAAATTGGGTATCAACAGCTGCCCCTCTTTACCCGGGAAGGATGAAAGAGTTGTGGGGTAAAGATATGATGGTCAATTTTGACCGAAAGAGACGATTTGCAAAGAATTCTGACCGAGCTCTGGCTCTTGAGCTGCCTACATATCCCTGGTCTTACAGGAATCAGGCCATATGTAGTTCAGGATCCATCGGCGAAATATGCCGATAGAGTTATTGAAAGGAACGGACGCGATGCCTAAGTTGAGAAGGATAGTTGAAGTCTGATAGGGTGCGAGAACCGAAGCGGGATCTACTACTGAGACGGTCGTTTTCTAGCCGGTGTACCTGCAAGTGGGCAATACAACATAGATTATACATAAATTTAAACGTGATGCAAGTTCCCATTGGACCATAAATGCTGTCTTTGGACGGTTAGGATGACGTCCTTAGACCATGACGTCTCGGGCTATGAAGAGTGTAAATAAAAATTCGCAAGCCATGAAATGATGTTCTCGGGCCATGTAGATGGTGCCTCCGAACTATGATGCCTTTGAATAGGTTGGCGATCTTTCAGCCCATGAAATGCAAAAGGTGGCGATCTTTCAGCCGGTACAGAATTTAAATGAAGGTGGCAATGTTGCAGCCGTGCGAGAAAAGTAAAGAGGCGATATTTCAGCCATGCAGGATGGAGACAATGCTTAGTCTCGAAAGACAGATAGAGTAGCCTTATGCAGATGATGATGGAGGTAGAGCTTAACCTCGGAAGTTAGAAAAGTAGCCTTATGCAAAATGCAGATGGAGACAGGGATTAGTCTCGAAAAGCAGAAGAGTAGCCTTATGCAGATGATGATGGAGGTAGAGCTTAACCTCGGAAGATAGAAAAGTAGCCTTGTGCAAAATGCAGATGGAGATAGGGCTTAGTCTCGAAAGGCAGATAAGTAGCCTTATGCAGATGATGAGGGAGGTAGAGCTTAACCTCGGAAGGCAGAAAAGTAGCCTTATGCAAAATGCAGATGGAGACAGGGCTTAGTCTCGAAAGGCAGATAAGTAGCCTTATGCAAATGATGATGGAGGTAGAGTTTAACCTCGGAAGGCAGAAAAGTAGCTTTATGCAAAATGCAGATGGAGACAGGGCTTAGTCTCGAAAGGCAGATAAGTAGCCTTATGCAAATGATGATGGAGGTAGAGCTTAACCTCGGAAGGCAGAAAAGTAACCTTATGCAAAATGCAGATGGAGACAGAGCTTAGTCTCGAAAGGCAGATAAGTAGCCTTATGCAGTGCAAGAATGTAAAAGGACGATTAATAGTAAGATCTCTTAGCTGATAGCCGATTACGACAATATGACTGATGGGGAGATTGTGTATGGATAGCAATTGCGGGCAAGTGATGATTCTGAGAAGTTGCATTCTTGGGAAAGTATGCGTACATAAATATACTTAACGATACTGCAAGTCGAGTGCCTGCATCCAAAGAAAAATCGTGAGTTCTGTAAGGGGAAAAGGTTAGTTCGTTTTCCCCGGGCTCTTGACGTTGTGTGTCATTGGGGTAGCGTCGCTAAACAACAGCAATTCGGATAATAGTTATGCATGATTTAGTAAATATAACGTAAGTATATAATCGAAAATAGTTTTCTTTAGATGAACCAACGACTGCGACGTGGTTCAAGACATTGCAACCTCTTTCGCTCCGGAATTTTAAGGGTCCTCCTCAAAATTCTGCCCCAGTTTGTTGAGCGGACATTTCTGACGGTTGTGCTGAATGACTAAAAAAATCGTCTTCGGAATTTTGAGAGTCCTCCTCAATATTCTGCCTTAATTTACTGGGCTGGCGCTTCTGGCGATGCATGGACTAAAATCAACTTCTGAATTTTGAGGGTCCTCCTCAAAATTTTGCCCCAGTTCCAATAGCTGGGAAAATGGAATTTTTATTAAATTGTGACCGAACCCATAGGGTTGCCTACGTATCCCCTTTTAAACGGGAATCAAGTCAGGCGTAGTTCAAATTACATCATAGAGGGAATCATAAGTGGTTACACATAATATCGTTTTACTGCATCTGAATTAATCGGCTTTGGCCAGACTTCTCTGTCCATTTCTGCAAGAATAAGGGCTCCTCCAGTTAGAACCCGGTGAACCATATACGGACCTTGCCAATTGAGAGAGAACATCCCCTTGGCTTCATCTTGATGTGGGAATATTTTCTTCAACACCAGCTGCCCCAGTGTAAACTTCCTTGGCTTAACTCTTTTGTTGAAGGCTCTGGACATTCTGTTCTGATACAACTGATCGTGGCAAACTGCATTCATCCTTTTCCCATCTATAAGGGCTAACTGCTTGTAGCGACCTTTTACCTATTCTGCATCATCCAACTCTACTTCTTGTATGATCCTTAAGGAGGGAATTTCTACCTCGGCGGGGATGACCGCCTCTGTACCATAAACCAACATGTAAGGAGTTGCTCCGGTCGATGTGCGGACTGTGGTGCGGTATCCCAATAAGGCGAATGATAATTTCTCATGCCATTGTTTGTGCCTTTTGACCATCTTCCTTAGTATCTTCTTGATATTCTTGTTGGCTGCCTCCATAGCTCTATTCATCTGAGGCCTGTAGGCTATAAAGTTCTTGTGTTTGATCTTGAATGTTTCACACATTGCTTTCATCAAGTCGCTGTTGAGATTGGAACCATTATCGGTGATGATTGATTCCGGAATTCCGAACTAACAAACAATGCGGTCGCGAACGAAATCTGCCATAACCTTCTTAGTGACCGCCTTGTATGATGCTGCTTTGACCCATTTGGTAAAATAATCGATAGCCACTAAGATGAACCTGTGCCCATTTGATGCGGCAGGCTCGATAGGTCCGATAACATCCATTCCCCAAGCGGCGAATGGCCATGGTGAGCTTGTTGCAGTAAGCTCGTTTGGAGGCACCTTTATCATATCTGACAGTGATGGCATTTGCGAACATACCAGATACAGTCTGTTTCCATAGTCATCCAAAAATACCCTGCTCGGAGTATCTTCTTTGCTAAGAAAAAACCATTCATATGTGGCCCGCAGGTCCCTACATGCACTTCGTCCAATAGCCTGGATGCTTATTTTGCTCTGACACACCTTAGTAAACCCAAATCGGGAGTCCTCTTATACAGGATTCCTCCACTGTGAAAGAAGTTGCTGGATAACCTACGAAGTGTGCGCTTCTGAGTAGCGTTGGCAAGTTCTGGATATTCCCCTGTTGTCAAGTACTCCTTGATGTCATGGAACCATGGTTTTCCATCCGCTTCTTCCTTAACGTGGGCGCAATAAGCTGGCTGATCATGAATCTTTATTGGGATGAGATCAATGAAATTTGTATCTGGATGCTCGATCATGGACGATAAAGTAGCTAATGCATCAGCAAACTCGTTCTGGACTCTGGGGACGTGCTGAAATTCTGTCTTTGTGAACCTTTTCCTCAAGTCCTGTATGTGATGTAAGTAGGGAAGTATATTAGAGTTCTTGGTTGCCCACTCTTCTCGAACCTGATGTATGAGCAAGTCTGAATCCCCGATCACTAGCAACTCCTGAACGTTCATGTCAATGGCCATTTTGAGCCTCAAGATGCAGGCTTCATATTCGGCCATATTATTGGTGCAAGGGAATCTGAGCTTGGCGGATACCGGGTAGTGCTGGCCGGTTTCTGATACTAGGACTGCTCCTATGCCAACTCCTTTGAAATTTGCAGCTCCGTCGAAAAACAACCTCCAACCATCATAGGATTCTGCAATATCTTCTCCTATGAAAGATACCTCTTCATTGGGAAAATACATTTTTAGGGGCTCGTATTCTCCGTCCACGGGATTCTCGGTGAGATGATCCGCCAAGGATTTCCCTTTGATTGCTTTCTAGATCACATAAACAATGTCGAATTCACTTAGCAGGATTTGCCACATGGCGAGCTTGCTAGTGGGCATGGGTTTCTGGAAGATATACTTCAAAGAGTCCATTCTGGATATGAGATAAGTAGTGTAAGCAAAGAAGTAATGCCTTAACTTCTGCGCGACCCAAGTCAGAGCACAACAAGTACGTTCTAAAAGAGAATACCGGGCCTCGTACGGTGTGAACTTCTTACTGAGATAGTAGACGGCTTGCTCCTTTCTCCCTGTTTCATCATGTTGTCCCAGAATACAACCGAATGCTCCATCCAATACCACAAGGTAAAGCAATAGGGGTCTTCCTGGCTCAGGCAAAACCAAGACCGACGGCGTTGACAGGTATTCCTTAATTCTATCAAAAGCTTTCTGATAATCATCAGTCCACTTGGTGGCAGCGTCCTTTTTCAACATTTTAAAGATAGGTTCACAAATGACCGTGGACTGAGCTATGAAACGGCTGATATAGTTGAGTCTCCCCAGGAAACTCATCACGTCCTTCTTGTTCTTTGGTGGCGGCAATTCTTGTATAGCTTTGACCTTTGACGGATCCAATTCTATTCCTCGACGACTCACGATGAAACCCAATAATTTACCAGCAGGAACCCTGAATGCACACTTGGCGGGATTCAGTTTCAGATTGTACCTCCTTAGTCTGTTGAAGAACTTTCTTAGGTCTTCCATGTGATCCTTGGCTTTCTTGGATTTGATGATGACGTCATCCATATATACCTCGATCTCCTTGTGTATCATGTCATGAAAGATGGTAGTCATGGCTCTCATGTAGGTGGCACCAACATTCTTCAAACCGAATGGCATCATTTTGTAACAGTACATTCCCCATAGCGTGATGAAAGCCATTTTCTCTGCACCTTCCTCGTCCATCCATATCTGATGATACCCAGCGAAACAATCAATGAAAGACTGTAACTCATGCTTGGCGCAGTTGTCAATTAGAATGTGTATGTTCGCCAAGGGGAAGTCGTCTTTAGGACTGGCCCGGTTAAGATCTCGGTAGTCAACACAAACTCTAACTTTCCCATCCTTTTTTGGCACTGGCACGATGTTGGCTAACCATGTCGGATACTCTACTACCCTGAGAACCTTGGCTTTGACTTGCTTGGTAACCTCTTCTTTGATTTTCAAACTCATGTCGGGTTTGAATTTCCTGAGCTTCTGCTTTACCGGCGGATATGTTGGATCTGTTGGCAGTTTGTGAGCTACAATGGATGTACTGAGACCTGTCATATCATCATATGACCAGGCGAATATGTCTTCATATTCCTTTAGGAATTCCGTGTACTCTTTCTTTTCTGATGGTGACAGGTTAACACTGATGCGCGTTTCTTTGACATTCTCTGTATCTCCCAGATTAACGACCTCAGTTTCGTCCAAGTTAGACTTAGGCCTATTCTCAAAATTCTCAACCTCTCTAACGACCTCTTCTGGTATATTATCCTCTTCTGAATCCATATCCGTTTGTTGTGTTGCCTCGTTGCTAGTCACAATCGTTGGTTCATCGTCAAGGCAAGTAATAGTAATGCTGTGTAAAATAAAGTGAATGATAGAAAAAATAATAAGAGCGAGATATATAATAAACTGAAATGCTTCGATTGAATTCATAATTGTTTTGAATATCAGAGCTCTTTTCAAAATTAAAGACAATGTGGAAATAAAATCAGCTAGTAAAAAGTAAAAATGTGATGCATTGTGCTTTTGTTTAGCCTTGCTACCCCGAAGCTTTCCGGGCCCTAGTGGTTCTGATTGGCCAATTGCTGAGGCATTCTCCTTGGTTCACAGCTTGTATAGAAGGGTCTTCCTCCCCTTCCTCCTCGAAAATAACACAACAGTCCATATCATCGTCTTCCAGAAACAGATTCTTCATGGCTGCCAATGCTTCATCTTCCTCTAATCCATATATAATGTCTGCCAGTTGGAAAGTCTGCTCCAGGCGAGGTATCGGATGCTATAGTGGATAGTAGGGACCGTGCCATGGTGGTGACCAGTCATTGAACTTCTTCCAAGTGTATTCATACCCCAAACCGAACGTAGTACCATGTTTCTTCAGCTTGATGGGTTTGGTGATTCCCTGAAGGTTTTTGCCGAGTCCCTTTCTAGGTTCGTACCCATACCAATTCAAGATACTTTCAATCTTGTTATCCCACCATTTATCCTTGTCTACAGCGTTGACTCTTTCAATGTGGTGGTATGTTTCTCCGTCTATTCTCCTTCTACCTCCAATCATCGGGATGGTCTGGCGACTTTATATAGGGTTGCTACCATCGCCATGAATAATCACCTCTTGGCGATTCCATTCGAACTTCACTGTCTGACGCAGGGTCGATGCTACAGCTCCAACGGCGTGGATCCATGGTCGTCCCAACAGCAAGTTGTAGGATGCTGGGACATCTATCACTTGAAAGTCAACGTTGAACCAAGTTGGTCCCATTTGCAGGCATAGGCTAATCTCTCCAATAGTAGACCTTTGGGACCCATCGAAGGCTTTGACATTGATGGCTCCATCTTTGATCTCGTGCAGGCTCTTTCCCAATATTTTGAGAGTGATCAGCGGACATATGTTGAGGTTGGATCCTCCGTCGATCAGGAATCTAGTGATGAAGTAATCATCATATTGCACGGTGGTGTGCAGGGCCTTGTTGTGACTCAGTCCTTCCGGTGGTAGCTCATCTTCGTGGAAGGTGATTTTGTGGCTTTCCAATATTTGCCCTACCATATTTGCCATTTCGCCTCCAGTTATGTTGTTGGGCACATAAACTTCGATCAATATCTTCACCAAGGCATTTTTGTGTGCATTAGAGCTCTGCAGAAGAGCTAGGATGGAGATCTGCGCTGGTGTTTTGTTCAACTGCTCAACGACCGAATACTCTTGTATTTTCCTCCAAAGATCATCGGGCCCAGTTTTAGTAGTCCGTCCAGAGGCTTGCTTACTGGACTCAGCTAGATGCTCTAGAGTGTAAACCATGCCTATTCTAGTCATACCCTGCGCATCAATTGCTTCTCCCGTCTTGGTCTTCCCTTTCCTCCCTGCTTCAGCTGTGTAATCCCATGGTATGGCATTTGAGTGGAACAGTGTTATGTTTGACATTGCTACAGGAATAGGTACCCTTGGTGGTAACACAACAACTTCAAAAGGTGCAGGTGCCTTCGGGACTCCAAACTCAACCTTAATTGGTCCGGGCACCTTTGCAGAAGAAGGTGCTTCAAATTCGAGAGGTATAGACATATTTACTTCATCTCCCTTGGAGGGCTGATTCTGCACAACAATTGGGTTAAGCGTGACCGCCAGTTTCTTTGGCTCATCGCCCTCAGCAATCAATCCTATCGACCCCTTGGGGTCCTAGTCATCTTCGATCTCGATCATGTGAATGTCTACACCTTTGTGATCAGGCAGAGGGTTGTTGCGGACATTAGGAGCAGTCTCCTTTGCTACGATAACCTTATTATCGATCAGAGTTTGAATCTTGTCCTTCAACGAGCGGCACTCGTCAACGGTTTGTCCCTTCATGCCGGAGTGGTACGCACAAGTCTTATTAGGGTTGACCCACTGGGAAGGATTTTCTAAAGTTATGGCAGGGATAGGGGAGACATAACCAGCAACTTTAAGTTTCTCACACAGCTGGTCAATTGGCTCAGCGATGACTGTATATTGTCTGGGAGGTCTGCGGTCAAAATTTGGTCTGGGTCTAGGGAAATTTTGGCGAGTGGGAGGTGATTGGTAGTGAGAGGGTTGGGCATTATAAGCTTGGTAAACAGGTGCAGGTTGAGAGTATCTGGGTGAAGTGGGTTGATATGTTGGAGGTGGGGATGATTGGTAAACGGGTGGTGGGTTTTGGTAAGAGGGTACGGGTGCTTGGTAATTCGGGATAGGCTGATATGTAGTGGAGGTGACGGGTAAGTGTGGTATTTTAGTGGTGATTTGGCTCCTTGTGCGACCATCACGGCACTCACATCCTTCTTCTTGGACGTGCCACCAGACTGTAAAGCCTTGTTGGTGGCCTGCAATGCTTCAAGATTAGTAACCATTTCATTCTTAATGCCTTCCTCAATTCTTTCTCCCAGCTTGATGATATCAGAGAATTTTTGGCCCTCGATCAGCATCAACCTCTCATAATATTGTGGATTCTAAGCCCGGACGAAGAATCTGTTCATCTGTTCCTCTTCTAAGGCCGGCCTGACCTTAGCAGCCTCTAATCTCCAACGAGTAGCATACTCGCGGAATGTCTCGGTAAGCTTCTTCTTCAAATTCTGGATGTAGAATACATCCGGTGCATTCTCTGTATTGAATCGGAACCTATCCATGAAATCTGATGCCATACCTACCCAGCTTGTCCATTTCTTGGGGTCGTGACTGATGTACCAGGATAAAGCATCCCCCTTCAGTCTTCTCATGAAGAGTTTCATACGGATTTTCTCATTCCTTCCGACTCAGACCAGCTTATCATAATATGTCCTCAAATGGACTCTGGGATCTCCCGTGCCATCGAACATCTCGAACTTGGGAGGTTTGTACCCCTCCGGAAGGTCAACATCTGGCTGAATGCAGAGGTCCTCATAATTCAGCCCCTCTATACCTTTGTTTCCTTCCATGCCCTGGACTTGGTTGGTCAACTTTTTGAGTTCTGCTGCCAAGTTTCTGATAAGAGAGTCCTTGTCATCAGACTCAGGTGCACTTGAGATTGGTTGAGTGTAGTGGGGTACGGTATCTACATAGATGGGAGTGTTGTGGAGGTGGTCGTTTGTGGTGTTCAGTGGTTCAAGAATGAGTAGTGGAGTGTTGTTTGGAGTGTGGCATGTGTTGCAGTGTTGAGCGTGAGTGGGTTCCATCTGTGGTTGTGGGGTGTTCTGTGGAGGTACGGGATTTTGAGCATTTGGAAAGTTGACATTAGGAGCGGTGAGAGAGAATGATAAATTTGCCAAGTTCCGAACTTGGTCTAGTTCTTCTCGAAACTTCAATAATTTCTGCTCAAGTTGTGCAGCAGTTTCCTTAGAAATCGGGGTACCCTGAGGAATCTCAATTCTTTCAGTTTCCTTTCTGGCGCTTGAATCTCCCATTCTACCTTTGTTCTTGTTCCGGATAGGACTCGGAGGAGGTGGAGGGCCATAGGATCTTGTACTGTATGATGATGGTACCAGAATGCACGAACTAACCTTTGGGGAGGGGAATAATAAAAGAAAAGAAAAACAAAAAGGTAACAAGTTAGTGCGGATTATGAGGAAACAATGTTGCAATATTTAAACATATTGTGCAAGAATATAAACCATGTCCTAATTTGGGTGCCTCATTGTGCCCAAGGTAGGCCTAGCGACAAATTAATATGGAGAACTTATAATGCTAAATGCCTCATTTTATTGATAAAAATAAGACGAATCCAAAACGACGCTAAATAACAGAAAGTAAAATGTCACTATTGGCCATCGACCTTATTACATCGTTAAAGCAAAATAAAAGACTTCTAACTACTTGGTCCCAGAAGGACCTTCCCCAGATTCGACATCTTTGTCTCCCTCGAACAGTTTCACCAGCTCGTGCAGTCCTAGCAGCAGATAAGCTCGGGCCAAATGTCCGCCTGCATTCCCTTCAGCATTTTGACAGTCTTTAATCCTCTTGATGAACTTTCCTTATAGCTCCACTAGACCCCGCTCCAAATACCCTAGTCGCTTGTTGGCGCTGACAACCATATCCTTCCATTCCTCGATCCACTTCTGATAGGCTTCTTGTATTTCCCGATGCTCACTTTCACACTCTCGAATTCTCTTGCGCAGTTGATTGTACTTAACCCGCATTTCAGCTTTCTCGTCGATAATTCTGTGTCCTCGAATGAACCCGGGCTGACCCATACCATTGTGATTATCTTCCAACCAACCCGAATAGTGCGGTACACAACCAGCGTGATACTTGTCTGGCTCAATAGATTCTTTCCCCAAAACGAGCTTGCAATGCCACATGTGCTGAGCTTGGCATTTGTGAGGGATATCATCGTCCTGGAAATCAGCCCTGGAGTGACTCATTTTGTCGACCTTTGGTATGATTTGCTTTCTTCCAGCCTGCCTCATGGCTCAGAGGGGAACATAGGGATAAGTTCCTCTTAGACCAATGAGTATGAGAAATGGTGTGTCTCGGGATCGAACAATAAATTCTTCCGTAGGGAACCACTCGACCATCTATTGTACCTGGTCTTCCTTCAGATTCTCAAATATCTCCACCCATCCTCCAGCGTCCTCTGGCTGAGCGAGCATGTTAGGCATATAATTCATACGCCTTGACTGGTGGAAGGCAATGTGATTATCCCAGTCTCTGCGTAGGATCTTTTGCCGGTATTCTTCTTTCTGGAAGTGCTCCATGAGCCAGAGCTGAAGTAATAAATTGCATCCCTCAAAATGATTGGCCTTTCGCTGACAGTTGTCCAGGGCTCGGTATATCTCAGCAATGATCATGGGCACTATACTGAAAGGTTGTCCGCCAATTCCTTCCATCAGAGTCTTGGTTACCATGGCCAGTCTGGTGTGGATCCTAGCCTTCTTCATAGGGAACACTATCATCCCCAGGAAACAAAACATGAATACGAAGACCTTCTGTGAATATGCCCTAGTGAGGTGAGGGCAAATTCGTCTGAGTAGGTGCGGTATGACTTGCTATAGTCGTACCTCTCGTACAGATAGTCGAATGGGATGTAGGAGTCTTTCAAACAGGTCAAGTCTGGATTCTTCTTCAGTCCCATCATCTTAAGAAACCCCCTACCCTTGCGATTCTCTGGCATAAGAAAACCCGGAGTCTCCCAAGGAATACCAGCTAAACCTCCTATTTCTTCGAGCAAAGGAGTCATTTCAAGGTCCCCGAAGCGGAACACGGACCTGTCACTATCCCAAAACAGAGTTGCAGCATCTATGATTTTGTTGTCAGGCTGGATTTCTAGAAGGGAAGGCAGATTCCCTAAGTATTTGCGGACGAGCGTCTGATCACTGGAGTGGAGGTCTTTCCACCAATTTAGCAGCCTTGGATGAATGTTGGTTACCATGCCAAATCTGGGGACTTCGTACCTCATTTTCTGCAAAACAGAGTGTTAGACCCTTACCCCACCAGACTCGACTATTTAAACTAATAATTAGCATAGCAAGCATTTAGTTCTCCAAATAAATGCATAGAACATGTAGGTGTCCGTTTGGGTTTCAGGGAAACCCAGTGGACTTCGGACAAGGCTATTTTAATGAGTCATTATGTGGGCAACATAACTAACTCGGCTAGGTTTGACCATGATGCATGCACAGTTAAACAGAGTAAGGTTTCTATTGGGGTATTAGACAGGTACCCTTGAGCGGACAACTCAAGAGGGAAAGGCACGGAACCGTCGACTGCACCACTGATCGACTATTTTACCGCAAATACGCCTTTGCCGAATTTAAAGGGTGATAATATTGGAAGAGTGCAACCACTCATTATAAGCGTTGCTATGGTATTTGTTTGGCACAAGTGGAATATGATGTTGAAGATCAAGTTTACAAGAATGAAATAAATTGACATGTATTTCCACGTTCATAAGATAAATAATTACAATAATTGCAGTAATCACAACAGTATTGAAATAAAGCAGTAAAGGAAAGTAGTTAAAGGAAAGAAAAGACATGAAGAGCCAAGTCAGTTTCATAGTGAAAGAATAAAAGACAGTAAATAAAGCAATTAATGAGATAGAAAAGTCACAAGCAACATACAATGGAAAAAGCCTAAAGAAGTTCCCCAGCAAGTCGCCATGCTGTCGACGCCCCCTTTTTCTATGGGTCGAAATCGGGTATACGACATTGGGAGGACAACTCTATTCCCTTTCAAGAATTTGGTTTTGGAATTTTGAAGAGTCGCCACCTAATGATTATAGTGCATTAGGACACTTTAAGAAAGGTTTGAGTTGGAAAAAACCAGAGTTCGGATAAGGGCTAGAAATTATCTCGAGGGGAAGGTGTTAGGCACCCCTCAAGATCCACTAGTGTGGTCCCGGCCATGTTACAATTGTGACTTTATAAGTAAACAATCAAGGCTCAAATAAGGACTTGCATACAACATTGCAATTAGGTTGAAAACTTTTGAAGGTAAGTAGAGAGGACAGAAATTTATGAAAAAAGATTTGAATGGTTTCACAAGAAGAGATGAAACCAAATAAGGGGAGGGGGTCCTAGGTTTACGATTAATATGGATCACTTCAATGCAATACCCAGCAATCACTCCTCAAAAAAGAGGGGTCGCACGTGATATTAGCGCATCGGTCATCATCTCCATATCTACCCTTCCCATCCCGTTAAGGTATTAAAGCACGGAATAATATCGTTACTTATTGCATGCTATTACCCGTCCCAATCCTATCAGTCCCGGAGGCGTATGAGACTACTAATCCTAAAGGGGAGGGAGCTGGGGCTTTTGCAATTTTTTAAAAAGGATAAAATTCTAAGGCAACATTCAAAACATATACAGCAAGTATTGGGAAACAAGTAAGCAGATATGGCTCAAATAAACCTCCTTGAATCAGAGAAAATCATATAGTTTAACATGTCTTACACGTACTGATTAGGTCTGAATTAAACTTAAATATTAAGGCAGGCTGATTTATCACATATTTTCAGATAAGAAGTCTGAATTAGGCATGCCTACTGGTTGTAATTATCAGAGACTGGTGCAATTATAGTTTTTACCCTAAAGCTTGCTTAAGTGTTAAACGGAACCTATAGGCATAATATCTATTAGTTTTAGAAATAAAGAAGTAAACTGATTGCAGAAAAAAGAATTGTCAATTACAGGGACATAAGATCTGCAGGCGTTAAACATTATTGCTACTGATTTTAGGCTTATAAGTGAGTTGACGATTCAGGTTTGGTTGACAGCTCCTATAGGCATGCTTTCTAGGCGTTACTGATTTTAAGTGTTGTTATTGTCATGCAGAAATCCTATAGGCAGGTCATCTATATGCAGTTAGTTATTTAAATCTTATAAACAGGTTTGCCTAGTGACAGATGCATATGCAAAATGCAGGAAGTCCTATAGGCATATTACATATATGATATGCAGAATTTCAAAAACGACTTATAGACATAGTATCTATATGAAGTGCAGAAAAACCTATGAACATGGTATCTACATGAAATGCAGAATTTCAGAAGTATAGGAATTCCCTGTGAACATGGTATCTACATGAGATGCAGAATTTCAGAAGTATAGTAATTCCCTATGAACATGGTATCTACCCCTTTGCATGCAGGACTGACCCTCCCTTTTTCACTAACACCCCAGCAGTTTATTACAAGATTATTACAGAACGGAATGAATAAGAAAAAGATAAAAAAAATATATCAGAAATTAAAGATTCCAACCAAAGAGAGCCTAATTCAGACCCCAGGTCTGAAATATGAAATAAACCAACTTCCAAAGATCAGATTTCCAAAGCCTTTCTCTTATTTGGGATGTGTCAAAGTTCCAAGGAGCTTCAAGAACTCCAGGCAATGCTTACACCCCCAAATATCATTGCAGAATCAGATTATAGTGCAGTGTGGAAGGGTCAGCCCTCCAATGTCCAAGCTCAGAGGGAACTCAAAGTCCCAAGGCAAGGCTCATAGGAGGGGGAGGGCAGAACTTAGAGGCTAGGAGTAAGTGCAAGTACAATAGAGGGGAATTAGGGGAAGTCCAGCATAAACTGGTGGTCATACCCAACAATAAGGAGTGCTGGCACACCCTAACTAGTCTACTAGGCCACATTTTGGGAGTTAAGATCCATTGAGGATCAAGTTCAGACCTGAGCAGCAATTTGGATACTGCCAGGCTATAAACCTTAACTCAAACACATAGAAGGGAGTAGGGGTATGGGGAATTCACAACAAACAACATATGAAAAGAGGGAGTAGCATATTCAATACAGAACATGAACATGAAAGTAGCCAAGAGTGTAGCAACTGTAAAGTAAACACATAGGGATGATGCTGGAATCAAATTTAGGACATACCAGTTTCAGGAAAACAAATAAGTGAAAGCAGAAGTTTTGTAAGCCAAATTGCAAGCAAGCAGTACAAAAGATCTCAGAAGAGAGTAGAGAATTGAAAGAGTATTGTAATTGAGAGAGTGTGTGTAAGAGTATGCAATTCAAAGTGTGTTCAAGTGCAGAAAACAAGTAAGAAAAGGTAAGGAAATAGTTTGCAATCAATCACATAAAGTCTCCCTTTGGTTAAGGGATTCTGATTTCGAACGGGCATAAGACAATTAAGGAAAGAATTTGATTAAAACCTTTTCCAAAGTAACATAATAAGGGTAAATACACAGGGTTTATTTAAGGCAAAAGTCCAATGGTACATGGTTTGTGAAAAATAAGGAAAGGGAATCAATCAAACAGCCAGTAAAATCAAAGTTGCAAGCTTTGTTCGAATGAACCAAGTCAGAAAAAGGGTAAAGAAATGTTCAATTAGGGAAAATCAGTAACAATCAAGTAAACAACATTAAAGGAATTCGGAATCAATTAGTAGTTGGCAAAACCTTTTGAAAGAAGAGTTCTCATATATAAAGCACACAAATATGTGAATCAAGAAGAGGTTGTCAAATTATTTAGAAGAGAGTTTAATCGAAGAGAAGTTCAGAATCATAAGCAAAAAGATATAGGTTGAATTTGCAGACTCATAGTGAGTCTGAGATTTCAGGGTCCCAAAGTGGAGCCTTAACTCGAACACAAAAATCAAAATCGTCAAAGGAAACCCCCAAATCCTAGGGTTTCAAAATTGAATCAGACATGGAAGTGAGAAAGCAAGTCATTTGTTTCAGAGTCTCAACAAAACAGATATGATAGCATGTTTGAATGACAAAGGAAGAAAAATCATGAAGAACATATTTGAGAAAACTCGGAAGCTAACAAGTTCAGAAGAAGGAGATAATACAAATGTGAACACAAGTAGATGAAACATGTAAGAACATGAACAGAGTCCAGTAAACCAGATCAAATAACTTAACGGTAAACACACATAGTAAAAGAGTAAAAAAAACTAAGCAGGGATTAACAAGAGTAACATGCATAGCAGAAAAGAAAAGGTAGAAGACAATACATGCGTAATAAAGAGTAATCACACCAACAGGGTATGGACAAACACACATAAAGTAAAGAAGAAGAAAAATCAGAAAGATTTTTCCCAAAAAATCCTTTCAGAAACCCTAAAATCGAAGAGAAACGATTTTGAAAAGAAACTTTTGGGAAAACACTTTAGATGGCAAGAAAAGCAATACAGTATAGATCCAAGCAAATAACGGTGAAAGGACCTTGAATAGCTTAGGGTTTCAGAGAAACCCTAGAAATGAGAAAGGCTTGGAAACAGGTCCGATCTTGAGTCGGAGAGGTCAAGAATCAGGCTCTTGAGTCTTGAATATGCCGGAGCATGGCCGGAGGAGCCATGAAATCAAAGGTCTGAGAAGATCGGAGAGGGAATCGTCGAGGTCAGGCCTCGAAGCTTCGAACAACCCTGGCTTACTGGTGATGATAAGTGAGTACCAACTATCCATGGCCTGAGAAGCCATGGATTTCGGTGACCGGTGATTGAAAAGGGGGTAAGAGGAGGCTAGGGTTTTGGAGAGTTTTTGAGAGGATTTGAGAGGGTTTGGGATTCAAAGGCGGCGGGCCAGGTGAGAATGAGGGATTAGGGTAGTCACCTGTGTTTAATTATGGTAGGGCGAATAGTGGTCGTTGATCCGAATGATCAACGTCCTAGATTTAAGAAGGTAGGTGGGGAACCGGGTTGGGTCAAAAGGAATTGGGCGTGTCCGAATTTGAGTTTGAAATTGGGTCAATTTTAGGCTAAAATCGAAATGTAATGGGGCTACAATTGAAACGAACTGAGGCCAAAATTTAAATAGCCAGTTTTCCCTTTTTATTTTATAAAAATAGTAAAAAATGATTTTGAAAGCAAATTAAAAGCACTGGATCCGTTAATAGTATATAAATATTAATTTAAAAATATTGGAACCAGTTTCATAATTATAAAATGCTATTAAATCTTAAAGCAGGCTAAAATTGCAATTATATGCAATTTAGCTTTTAAAATACCAAATTAATTTGTAAAAATATATGAAAAGTAACCTACCTATATTTTGGTATAAATATGAGAATAAAATAAGTTATTCACCAAAGTGATAATTTTGGGAATAATTATTGAGCAATAAATCAATTTAAAAATCTTTTTAAAAAATTAGAAAAATACTAAAACACTTGGGCATACTTATACATGTATGTATATGATATTTGAAAGTATTTGCATGTAAAAAATACATAGGGAAAAAATGGGTATCAACAAGTAGCATATAGGTCACCAATGGAGAGAATCCCTTCTTACAAGGATAGACAAACGACTTACCTCCGCTCGGTAAGCAAAACAACAATTGCCTAATCACCCAAATTCAACTCCAAATGACTCAAATTTAGTAAAAATAGCTCAATAACATCAAATAAATCATTGAAAACAATCCTAAACAATAAAGCTTCGATATTTAATAAAATTCCCAAAAGTCAACCCGGACCTACACAGTCAAAACCCGAATTAAGGGATAGATCCCAACTACTCATAGCCTCACGAGTCAAAATAAGTAATTAGATTCCATTAATAAGTCCAAATCGTCCTTCAAATCTTCAAAATTCACCATCTTAAGTTGTAAAGAAAAATCCCAAATTTCACTTTAAAATCCAAGTTTTATATATAAAAATCTGTGGAGAATCAAGATATAAAGCCAAATCCATATAAAAATTTATTTACCTCAATCTAGTAGTAAAATTTCTTTTCAAAATCTCCACCTCTTGAAGTCTTGGTTGCAAAATATGATAGAATCAGTAAAATCCTGAAATATAACTCTTAAGTGTTCATCCAAGCGATACCCTTCACAAATGCAATCACAGCCTTGCGCTTGTGAAGCACAGACAACATCAGCCCCAAAATAACCCTTCTTGAATGCGAAGATCCGTGACCGCGAAGGCAACCCCCCCTCCACTCTTGACTTTCATGCTATGTTACCGTGAACTCTTCTGCGAACGCGATGACCACCCAGACCATGCACTTCGCAAATGCGAGCCCCCTAATGCTAACTCATAGAAAAAAATCCCTCCTGCCAGAATCCTTCCTCGCAAACACGAGATCCACCTCGCGAACGCGATGAACACAGTCACCGGCAAAATCTAATGCTCCAAATCTCATGGAAGTGGTCTGAAACTATCTCAAAACAGACCCCGAACCCTCCAGAACTTGTCCAATCATACCAAAAAGTCCATATACCTATTAAAAACTTATCCACGCCCAAAACACCACAACTAATATGAAAACCAAGAATCGACGATCAAAATCAATCTCTTAGCTCCAAACTTTCTAACTTCGCCAAACTCGTCTCAATCATGCCTAAACATTCCAGATTTACAGCAAAATTTGCACACAAATTTCGATTAACTAAATAATCTATCCAAATTATTAGAACACCGACCGTAACCCGATAACATTAAAGTCAACTCTCATTCAATCCTATGAACTCTCCAAACCTTCAAATTGCCAACTTCCGGCAAATAAAGCTAAAATCACCATACGAACCTATTAGAATCATCAAATCACCATTCCAAGGACATATACTCAAAAGTCAAACCTTGGTCCACTCTTATAAATTAAGCTTCTAACAATGGATTTAAGTGTTCCAATTCATTCCGAAAACCTTCTAGAAACCAACCAACCACACCCAAGTCACAAAATAACAAACAAACATACAGGAAGCATCAAATAGGAAAACAGGGCTCAAATAAACAAAACGACTGGTCAGGTTGTTATGTTCTCCCTTTTAAAACTAACGTTTGTCCTCGAACGGGTTTAGAACCATACCTGGGATGTCAAAAAGATGAGGATATCTACTCCTCATATCATGCTCGGTCTCCCAGGTTGCTTTCTTGACCGATTGACCTTTCCATTGAACCCTCACTGGTACAATATCTTTAGACCTCAACTTCCAAACATGCCTCTCTAAATGGCCACCAGCTCTTCTTCATAATCTAGATTGTTATCAAAATAAACCGAGCTAAAATCCAACACCTGTGACTTATCCTCGTGCTACTTCTGAAGCATGGAAATACGAAATACCTGATGAACCCCCGACAAGCTAGGTGGCAACACAAGTCTGTAGGGGCATGGGGCGCGTTCATTTTGATTTTTTTTAAAACCTTTTTTAGTTTTCACTCTCTCTTTTAAGTGTGAAAATGTTCATTAATGGATTAATATTTCTTATGTAGAATGTGGCATAAAGTATAAACTACTCTAAAAGTATCATGAAGTATGAATTTGGTGCTTGGATATAGCTTGTACTAGTTGTTGTTTTTTATAAAACATCCAAAAAGTTGGAATCAAGGAGTATTTGTGCAAACTGATAGTGCCAAGAATAGCAACCAAAGCAAATCATAAGACCTGTCCACAATGTGCATTTTAAGGATTGTGATTTAAGTATGAAAGCTTATTGCTGAATTCTCAGCATACTGGCTTTAATTAATTAGTTTGGCAATGATTCTGGACAAAGCATGAACATGTCTACTAACAGACATTTTAATTCCTTAGCTATTAATGGCGATTTCTATAAAGTCATGAAGAGAAACCAACTTCTCCGCGAAGTTTAGTAGTTCTACAAATTATATATAGCATATAATATACTAAAATACAATTCTAATTTAGCTAAGCTTTGGATGTAATTTAAAGTTCATGAGTGCATGTGGGGCTTGCTTATCTATTTCTACTCCCACTTTATTATCATTTACTAATTGAAATTTGTTTATAGTAGACCTCCACATATATTATTGTTAGCAAAATGATAGTGAGTCCTTTAATAAAATTACTACTATAATTTAAATTATATACATTGATGGTGTAAATTCTTATATTAATCTCACTTTTTATAGTATACATACATACATACATACATGTGTATGTTCTATTATGCTTGATGAACACCCTCTTTTTGTATACCTTTTAAAACTATACAGAGCCCTTTCTTTGTTTTCTCTTTTCTCCTCCTCAGTTTAGAGTTGGAAGCCATATTTTGAAAGCATGGAGGATTCGTTGATGAGAATCTCCACGGAATATGCATCCGATGATTTTGACGAAGCTGCCTACATTGAAATGGATCCTACACTTTCTCCTTCAAAGAGTTTCTCTAACGTTAATCCACAAGATTTGATCAGTTTTAATTTTCCAACATCAGCTGAGTCTCCATTAACACTTGTTCATGCTGATGAATTCATATCTAAAGGCTCATCCCCTATGCCTCTTCTCATCAATCCAATGAAAATGGAGAGTACTAATTACTATCATTTAAAAACCAAACAAGAAGTGCACAGAGTTCTCTGCATATCATTTAGGAGATTTGGAAGATTGTTCGATTTTCTGAAGCCTTTGTGCCAAAAAATAAGATGTGATTTTGGGTGCAAAAGTGGAATTAGTACAAGTACAATAGAGGGAGTGAAGATTTATTGTTCACAGGGGACATCTCCAAGGACAAGCTTAACATATTCTGTTGATGATTGGCGCAGGTCTTGTGATTCTGAGAGCTCCATTTATGAGGCTGTTCTTCATTGCAAAAGAACTATGGGTATGTCACTACTTATTTTCTCTTAACTGGACTTGTATAGGAATTTCACGACTAATATGGTATTTAGAGTAGTTAAACTGATACTATATAGTCCTCTTGCCGTCCTATGTGATGCACTTTGACTCGACTCAAAAGTTAAAATGAAAAATTACTATTGAAACTTGTGGTTTACAATATGTAATAAATATTTTGTGCCCATAAAGAATCTCATTAGGGTAAAAAGGAAGCTTACAATTAAATTATTTTTAAATATAAAAATATAGTGTCATTCGTTTTAGAAACGGACTAAAACTGTAAGTTCATCATATAAACTGGGACTACCGGATTTAAACTATATAAAATTGATGGTGTTAATAGATTTCTATACAGGCTATAACTTAATGCACTTTATTTTCCAAGTTACTAGTTGTAGTTATCATTTAGATGGACTAATAAATTTAAATTTTCTTTACACAATTTATGTATAAAAGTGATTCTCATTGATATAAACTACGACAATATGGCTGAATATTTTTGTCTGATTATTTTTCTGATTGGAATATTGCCTTTTTACTTGTATATTTCAGGTGAGTAATTAGGTGAGGCTTTAGTACAAAGAATAAAATACAAAGTTATAGTAAATGATATTGGTGATAGAAGAAAGAAAAACAAGAAAGGGGAAAAATAAGATGAGAGGTGTGAAGATGTTCATATATTTGTAGCTGTATAGATTGTCCCATTCTGCTCTTCTCTACTCCAAGAAGGGCTATTGCGAACAGTGTATCTTGGCGAGGAAGTAGAAGCCAAGGGAAATTCTTGGAAGTTCTGAGGAGACAAGAATTTTCATGACTCATATTGTTTGTCCTTAATTTTCCTTTTCTCTCGAGGAAGAATCACTTTCCAACTTGGAAAATGTCTCAGCTTTGTGCTTTCTGAAGTCATATTTCATGATATTTTTAGCATACATGACAAAAAACGGGGTAATTGCGGCGGATTTTTATGCATATAGCGGCGGTTCCGAATCGCCGTAACTATCCTAAATGGCGACTTATAAAAATGTCATAATCCCTTCCGCCAAAAGGTATAATACAACAGTTTTTCTTTTACAGACGTAAATATGCAGAGGAAACCACCGTAATATGCATTGCTTAAAATGGCTATTTACTTTGCTTATTATGGCGGTTGTAATCGACGTAATTGTTAAAAAATTTACAGATGTTCACATAGCAGTTCAAACTGCCCTAATTGTAATCTTCTTAATATTAGTTTTTTAATTTCACATTTAGATCCTTTTTACTGCACCCTTGTGCAATCAAGCACCCATCATAATAATTTTAATTCAACCTTTCAAAAGTGTGTCTAAGACACTATTTTTTACCATGTAGTACTCGTGTGTTTACACAAAAAATGCGCGTGCAACCCATAAAAATCCCATATTTTGTCTCCCCTCCCCATAGGAAGTCCTCCCCTCCCCATAGGAAGTCCTCCCCTCCCCTCCCCCTTGTCTTCTTTCCCATATAGAATTTTTGAAAGAACACAAGATTTCAGATCTAAAAATTGAGCGATTTTTGTTGGTTTATTGTCCAAAATAGAAAATCATTTATTTATGGTAGATTTAAAAGCTTTAACAGTAGTATGAAGGTTTGGTGAAAACATTTAGAATCCACCATTGCGGTACTGAAAAAGCTTTAAAATTTAATTGAGTCTTCTTGATTTCTTGATTATTGGGTTGTTGAACTCAATATGTTGCTCGATTTTTTCGGTTAGTTGTTTAGATAGTGTGGTTGAATTTTAATATTTTTGGAAAATTTCTCACAAACAATCATAATGGCGGCAACAATGGTACTTGATATAGAAAATGGAAAGATGAAGAAGATGGGGTTTAATTGTAATTTCTAATAGTTTTTTTCCTTTTTAAAGTCAATGACACATGTCACGATCCTATTAGGGCGTGACTTTCACGTTATCTGAAAAATTAGTCAAACACAAAAGTGGTGTGTCTTAAATATACTTTTAAAATTTTGAGTGTGTAAAAGGTTTTACATGAATGAGAGGTGTGTAACAGGGCTTTCGTTGCAAGATCGATGGGTAAACTATGTATTTTGCCAAATAAATAAGCAAAATTGTCACCATATTAAAACATAAGTTCCCAAAATCCCATCAAAGGTTCAAGCTTAAGTTTCAGAGTTATTCAACAATTACAATAGAGAAAACGTAGTTCATCATAATAATAATTACTAATTGTCATTTGCTCCGCTTTCATTGTTACTTTTGTTAAAGGATTTTCTTGGCCCAGTTGGTGACGGAACGCTACCTTCTGAATCGTGTTCCGGCAAAAAAGAAAAAAAATTAATTAGTAGTCTCAAACTTTTATACTTTTATAATTTGACCATTGCAACCATGTGACAAGAAGCTAATAAGCACACATTATGCAGGTACTGATCAAACTAATCAACTTGGAGTCAAAGATTAGTCTCTCCGCAGCATATTCAAATTGAATGAGTAAACAAAGAAAAAATAAGTACTTGTATATGTGGAGGAGTCGGAAATAAGTAAGGAAACTCCTCAGGGATATTCCCTATTATCATTAGAAATAAGCGTGTTTGTGCCTTTAATTGTGTTCTCATATTCTCCATCTCTTGCTCCCAATGTGGAGGTGGAGCGCAAGTACTATATGAGCCAATATAAGAACAACCACCTCGACTTGATATTTGCTTGTGTTTACCCTTAAAATGAGTAACAATTAAATTTATATGCGATGTAAAGGATATGTGATTTAATTTAATATGAATGATCCAAGAATAGTAAATAATTGAATTAAAGGAAAACAAAACGATCAAATCAAATGTGATGGATGATTAAGTATGGCTTTACGATGGATGTAGGAAATTGGTTCTGACCCAACCCTCAGAACGGGCTCGATTGCTACTCAATAATCAAGCAGCTGAAGAACATTTTAAATAATAACTAGAGAACAAAAATTAACTTTATTACTTTGATATGTGTGCCAATAGTGATCCTCATAATAAAAAGTTCTCCTCTTTATATAGTAGGGGAGTTCCAATCCTAGTACACGTCTCAGGAAAAAACATTCCTTCAAGTAAACATCGATACGCCGTTGATATCGGGAGAGATTTGTGCCATAATATCCGGTTAAGGGCCTGTCTAACTGCCTTTTCCCTTAGTATAGGTTCTTCACTTTGCTAGAGCCTAATGCTTGGCCGTGTCCGGTCTTAGGCACACCATTCATCCTCCTAGGCTCTGATCTGTGGAAGCCCTCGGCTTTACTCGAGGCCATGTCAGGTCGAGCTTTCCTTTCGTTTCTTCACCAGAAAATTTGGGGAACTTTATCTCCGATTTTACCCACACACAGATAGTCTCCTCACTTTTCAAAGAGCATATTTATTGAAACAATGAGAAGTGATTAATTGACCCCAGTTCCTTCCTCTATATGCTACAATCTGGTTGATGAGTCAGTGAAACGCCCCACCAGTCCCGTCGTTCTGAATTCAGACATGTGCCAGCCGTCAGTTCACCATTCTCGGTTGGCATCAAATGCGAAACATCACGCATTAATCATTTCCCTCCTATAAAAGCTTCGATTTCGTTTTTTCACTTTTTTACTTTCCAATTTCGAATCTTCTTGAGTTACCCTCGAAAATGTTCATCATTCCCTCGAATCTTCACAAATTGTTCTTCACATCTTCACTTCTTCATCCTCAATCTTCAAGTCATCTCATTTCACCTTTAAAACTTTAAGCTAGAACTTCAAATCATCATACCCGACTTCACACCTTCATACCCAGATAAATATGGAAACAACAACAACAACATACCTAGTATTATCCCATATTGTGGGGGTCTGGGGAGGGTAGTGTGTACGCAGACCTTACCTCTACCTTGTGAGGATAGAGAGGTTGTTTCAATAGACCCTCGGCTCAGGAAAGCTTAAGCACCACATTAATAAAAATAAAAACAAGAAGGGACAGCACCAAAAGCCCTATAAAAGCAGAATAAAGACAACAAGATAGTAAGGTGATCGACAAAGAAAGAAAACAATGGCTAGTCATAAAAACCTACTACCAACAGAAAACGAGACTACATGCCAATACTATTGTTATGAATACTCTCGACTACCTACTCTACTACCCTAATCCTCGACCTTCATACCTTCCTATCAAGGGTCATATCTTCGGTCAGCTGAAGTTGCGCCATGTCTTACCTAATCACCTTTACCCACGTCTTCTTTGCCCTACCTCTACCTCTCCGTAGGACCTCCAATGTCAACCTCTCACACTTTCTCACCGGGTTCCTGTGCTCATCCTCCTTACATGACCAAACCACGTAAGCCGCACTTCCTGTATCTTGTTCTCAATAGGGGCCACACCCCTTGTCGCGAATAACCTCATTTCTAATCCTATCTAACCTGTTGTGCCTGCACATCCATCTCAACATCCTCATCTCTGCTACCTTCATCTTCTAGACATGAGAGATCTTCACTGGCCAACACTCAGCCCCATACAACATCGTTGGTCTGACCACCACTCTATAGAACTTACTTTTAAGTTTCGGTGGCACCTTCTTGTCACACAAAATACCGGAAGCGAGTCTCCATTTCCTTCATACCGCCCCAATACGATGTATGAAATTTTAAATGATCTCCCCACCCCCTGAATAATAGACCCAAGGTACTTAAACTTCCTCTCCTAGGGATGACCTGCGAGTCTAGCCTCACCTCCCTTTCCCCTCCTTGAGTCCCACTACTGAACTTACACTACAAGTATTCCATCGTGGTCTTGCTCAACTTGAAACCTTTAGACTCCAGGGTTAGCCTCCATACCTCTAACTATGCGTTCACATTGCCTCGCGTCTCGTCAGTCAATATAATATCATCTGCAAATAGCATACACCATGACACTTCCCTTTAGATGTGGCGTGTCAGTACGTCCATTGCAGGGAAAATAAAAAAAGGTTGAGTGCCGACCCCTAATGCAGCCCCATCATAACCGGAAAATGGACCGAGTCCCCACCCACTATCGATCTTTGCTCCATCATACATATCCTTAATCACCCTAACGTAGGCAACCGGTGCACCTCTAGCATCCAAACATCTCCACAAAACCTCCCTCAAAACTTTATCATACGCCTTTTCTAAGTCGATGAACACCATATGCAAGTCCTTTTTCCTCTCCCTATGCTCCACGTGGAGTTGATGAGCTCCATGTGGCCAGGTACGATTCTACCGAGCCTTATGATGGTCGGGTACATTTTTACCAAGCCTATTACAGCCGGGTACGATATGATGATAATGATGACCACTGAGGCGTATGTTTTCAAAGTATATGTGTGTGTGTATATATATATATATATCATGTATTTCATGTCAGTCGCCCTTAAAGGCACTCATATGTTAGAGGTTGTATATTCTCTATCCGTGCTTACATTACTATTCTTATTTATGCCTTCCTGACTTACATACTGATAACTAGGGATTCTAGTCAATTTTATACTCCTTTTTGCTTGAGTTTTGGATTAAAAGTGTATATAAGTAATCCCGAAAGCTTACATGTTGTGCTTGTTTGTAGTGTTTGGTCAAAAAATGACAAGGAAGTCAAAACCAGCTCAAAAAGGAGTGAAACCTGCACAAGTGCCAAGAACAAGTCAAAGCACTGCTACAACAGTAAATCCAACGCGGTTGCAATAGACCCACTGTGACCGCGGTTCTTTTATCGTGGTCCGCGGTGGCAAAGATCAGAGAAGATGCAATCCTGGAATTTCAAGCAACGCGGCCCATGGTTGATTCTACATGGCCGTGGTAGCCTCATCGCGGACGAGATCCATTTCTTGGGGTTCGCGAAGAAGAGATTCAGAGAGCCTGAAGTTTGGAAGTTTACAAGACATCGCTGACCGCAGTTGATTTTATGCGGCAGCGGTGAAGCCATCACGGCCGCGGTCCATTTATTGCGGTCCGCAGTGGCCAGATCCAGAGAACAAGATTTGAAGCCAAAAAGGCTTGACCGCGGTCCGCGATTGATTTTACACGGCCGCAGTAGCCTCACCACGGCCGCAGTCCATTTTCCGCAGTCCGCGGTACCTTCTTTTAGGGGTATTTTTGTCCAGAAAATTCAGCCTTGTATAAATACTTCTTTTTCAGTTTTTTAGGTCATCTTATCTGTAGCTGAGCAGGTGAACGCCGTTTTTAGCTATTTTGAGTAATTGTGTAGCTAGTTTAACATTGAATCTTCGAATCTTAGCTTGTAATTATATTTTATGGGTTATTCTTTATCTCAATATCTGATTTCTTCCATTATTATGAGTAGCTAGACCCATTAGCTAGGGTTGTGGCTCAACCCTAGTGTGAGTATTTGATGGGTCTCTTGTTTTAGGCTTATATGTTTATGGGTGGTTGATATTTGCCCTGATTTGTGTTTTCCATGTTGAATTAGTGGTTCCAAACATTAATTTGTGCCTTTTTGACTTGGGTTCTTCTTGAGAAAGAGAGCTTGAGTCTAGAAAAATAAGGCCAACAAGGTATTGGGGCGTATTCAAGAGATTGATAGCCCCAATTAAAGAGTTAAACCTAGAGATAGTAATACCCGACTTGAGCCTATATTGCTTGCACAATTTTGACACCCAATTGGTCTTGAGAAAGCCAATTAGGGAAAAGTCACTCAAGCTACCAAGAGGTATAGAGTGAGTAGTTTCGTGCATTGGCTATATCGCAATCCCAAACATAACAACTTTGCCTTAGGCTTTAGAACCCGTCAAGTATTCACCTAGGGGAAAGTCACTTCCCTAGTGCCTTTCCATAAATTAAGAAAACCTCACAAAAAGATATCATACTTAGCTTAATTTCAGCATCATTAGTGATAATCCAGATTAGTGAACCATCAATGCATGTTTAGAAGTGTAAACAATTAATTTGCACGTTACTAGTGTAAATAGGAACCCAATTCCCAAACATTCTAGCTCCATGTGGATTCGATCCCGACCTTCTTGGGTAAAAGCTGCATCGACCGCTCTTGCCACTCTGTAGTGGTGTAGGGTTGGACCCGATCACTTTTTGGCGCCGTTGCCGGGGAGCTAAACGGTTTTTGGCTATCTACCTATCTAGTTTTGTGTTTAGTTTTTATTTTCTTCATGTTTACTTACTTGGGTAAATTATCAATTAAGGTACTAAAATATGGCAAACAACGCACCTCTTGGAGATATTCCATCGGGGGAGGAGGTTGATGATAATGGAGAGGATGAGGTACCTCTAGTACCTCAAGGAAAAAGGAGAGGCCGATAGGCCAATGATAATAATATTCCAAACCCTCCCCCGCCACCTCCAAGAGTTGTGCCTCGAGTGCTTCCAAATCACGGCTATGCCAGTGAAATTGTCCCACCACGAATCTGGGCGGGCAATTTTCAAATTACCAACGTAATGTTGACATTGTTGGAGCAACGAGGGTATTTTACGGGTGCTTCCCGTCAAAATGCTTACAAGCACCTTAAAGGATTTGTAGATACCTGTTGGGGGAGCAAGAAAACAAATGTGTCTGAGGATGCCCTACGGTTGAGATTATTCCCTTTCTCTCTTCGAGGGAAAGCATTAGATTGGTTGGAGATACATACCAACCACACCATCCATACATGGGATGAGTTGGCAGATAAAATTGCAAAGTTTTTCTCGCCGGGCCACATGGCAACCTTGAGGGATGAAATCTTAGCTTTTAAACGGGAGCCCAACGAACCACTATATGAGATATGGGAGAGATACCAGACTATGGTAAAGGAATGCCCAAATAATGATATGACTGAGGCAATGATACAACAGACATTCTACCGAGGTATTAACATAACAAATCAGTGCATAGTGAACCAATTCGCCGGGGGCAATTTCATGAACACATCGTATGACGAGGCTAATGCAATATTAGATGAAATAGCTGACATGTCCTCCGCTTGGCAAAGTAGAGCTAATGTTCCATAGGGTGACCCCACGGTCATTCACTTGCACAAAGAGCTCCATGATCATGGGCAGGCAATAGCAGAACTGACAACAACAATGAACCAACCAGCAAAGGCACAATTATAGCAGATTCAAACTCCATGACAAATAAATGGTATGGAGGGTGTCAAAATGTTAGTGAACAAAAGAAGACAAAGAGGTCAACATAACCAAGGGATTTTGGATCAATATGACCAAGATAGTGGTGGGTTCAAGATGATCGGTATGATGAGCAGAATGAAGAAGTGCAATACGTGAACAACTATCAGGGCCAAAGCGGCAATTCTTTGAACCAACAACAACAATGGAGATCCCAAGGCAATTGGGGAAATCAAAAACAACAAGGGAATAGTAATTGGGGGAACAACAACCAAAATTCAAATTGGGGCAACCAGAACAATCAAGGTAATTGGAGAGGAAACAACAATAATTGGGGTGGCAACAACAATCAGGGTGGTTGGAACAATAGCAATCAAGGAAATCGAGGGCAAGGCTTTCAAAGGCCCCCGATGTATCAACAACCAAACAATCCACCCCCATTTCCATCCCAAGGTCCTAGTTCATCTAACAATGAAATGGGGAGAATCGAAATGATGTTTGAACAGATGATGAAAAAGAATGCTGACTCTGATGCCTAGTTGGCATCCCACAATACTTCAATCAGAAACTTGGAGGCTCAATTAGGCCAAATCTCACAATCCTTGAATACTCGCCCTAAGGGGGCTCTACATAGTGATACGGTAGTCAACCCAAAGGATGGGAACAGTACCGGGCATGCAATGGCATTAACTACAAGAAATGGACGAGGCAATGATGTGAATGCCTCCAAACAAAAAGAAATTTTGAGTGATGAAGTTGAGTTTCAAGAGGATGATATCCCTTTGGGGGTTGAGAATATGATTGATGAGAACTTGAATGAGGAAGTGAGGATTGATATCCAAGATAACAAGGTGGAAACTCAGAATGACGTGAACCCGTCTAGGGAACACATAATAGACATGCTGGAAATGGTTGTGCCTAAAGCCAAGACTCCTTTGCCAAGGCCACCTCCACCTTATCCTCAAAGGCTCGCTGAGCAAAAAAAAAGAGAACCAGTTTAAGAAATTTATTGACATGATGAAGAGCTTATCAATTAATGTGCCTTTTGTGGAGGCTCTAGAACAAATGCCGGGTTACGCCAAGTTTATGAAAGACTTGGTGACAAAGAAAAGATCCATGGATTGTGAGACCATCAAGATAATCCACCAAGTTAGTTCAATAGTTCACTCGATGTCTCCAAAGCTAGAAGATCCCAGAGCTTTCACCATTCCTTGCACCATTGTGAGTGCAAACTTTGCAAAAGCTCTATGTGATTTGGGGGCAAGTATCAACTTGATGCCTTACTCTGTTTTCAAGACTTTGGGTATTGGGAAACCGAGGCCGACTTCCATGAGATTGCAAATGGCGGATAGAACAATGAAGGGGCCATTGGGTATAATTGATGATGTTCTTGTCCGGGTGGACAAATTTATCTTGCCGACTGATTTTGTGATTCTCGACTGCAACATCGATTATGAGGTGCCTATAATCTTGGGAAGACCTTTCCTTGCAACTTGGAATGCTTTAGTTAATGTGGAAGCAGGGGAACTCACCTTCCGGGTGGGTGATGAAAAAGTGGTCTTTCATATGTGCAAATCAATGAAGCAACCAAATAGCAAGGAAGTGTGCTCCTTTGTGGATCTTGTCATGGAGGTGATCGTTGATGATATTAGTGCCATGATAAATGTGATCCTTTAGAGGCGATATTTTTTAACCTAGATGTCAATGAAGATGAAGGAAGGGTGGAGTGTGTTAATTCTTTACATGGTATGGGGTCTTATTCTTATGAGCCCCGTAAGCTTTCTCTGGATCTTAAGAATAGAAAAACTTCCCCAACAAAGCCCTCAATTGAGCAACCTCCCGTTTTGGAGTTGAAGCCTTTGCCTTCACACACCTCAGGTATGAGTTCTTAGGCCCTAGTTCAACTTTGCCAGTTATTCTTTTCTCTTGTCTTACAAACATGCAGGTAGATGCCACATTGGCGGTGCTCCAAAGACGAAAGAAGGCAATTGGATGGACTCTAGCGAATATTCAGGGAATAAGCCCCACCTTTTTCATGCACAAGATTATTTTCGAAGATGACGCAAAGCCCTCCATGAAACATCAAAGGAGGTTGAACGATGCAATTTAAGAGGTTGTTAAAAAGGAGGTGATCAAGTGGCTTGATGCAGGGGTTGTGTACCCCATCTCGGATAGTTCTTGGACTTCTCCGGTGCAATATATGCCGAAGAAGGGTGGTATGATTGTGGTGACTAATGAGCAAAATGAGTTGATTCCTACCAGGACTATCACTAGATTGTGGGTGTGCATGGACTACCGCAAGTTAAATAAAGTGACCCGAAAGGATCACTTCCCATTGCCCTTTCTTGACCAGATGCTAGATAGACTTGCGGGGCGTGCCTTTTACTATTTTCTGGATGGGTATTCAGGCTACAGCCAGATATTGATTGCCCCGGAGGATCAGGAGAAAACCACCTTCACATGCCCTTACGGGACCTTTGCATTTTCTAGGATGCCTTTCGGGTTGTGTAATGCACCGGCTACCTTCCAACAGTTTATGATGGCTATCTTTACCGACATGGTAGAGGATTTCTTGGAAGTGTTTATGGATGACTTCAGCGTGGTGGGTGACTCCTTTGATGAATGTTTGAAGAACCTTGACAAAGTTTTGGCTCGGTGTGAAGAGACAAATCTGGTGCTCAACTGGGAAAAATGCCACTTCATGGTCAAGGAGGGCATTGTCCTCGGCCATAAGATTTCAAAGAACGGAATAGAGGTAGACAAGTCCAAAATTGAAGTGATTTCAAAGCTTTCTCCCTCTACTTCAGTCAAGGGGGTTAGAAGTTTTCTTAGGAATGCGGGGTTCTACCAGATATTTATCAAGGACTTTTCGAAGGTAGTGAATCCTTTGTGCAAACTTTTAGAAAAGGATGCAAAGTTGGTGTTCAATGAGAAATTCATGATATCTTTTGAACTTCTCAAGTACAAGTTAACCACCACTCCTATTATTACCGCATCCAATTAGAGCTTGCCTTTTGAGCTTATGTGTGACGTGAGTGATGTTGCAGTTTGAGCGGTCTTGGGTCAAAGAGTGAATAAAATGTTTCACCCGGTGTATTATGCAATCAAAACTATGAATGATGCTCAAGTGAATTACATGGTGACAGAAAAAGAGTTGTTGGCGATTGTGTTTGCAATGGAGAAACTTAGGCCCTATCTCATGGGGGTTTAAGTGATAATTCATACTGACCATGCTTTACTTCGCTACTTGATGACCAAGAAAGACTCCAAAGCACGATTGATGAGATGGGTTTTATTGCTTCAAGAGTTTGACTTGGAGATTGTGGATCGCAAAGGATGTGAAAACCAAGTAGTGAACCACTTGTCCCGCTTGGAGGGGGAAGGGAGGCCCCTTAATGGTCTTGAAATTAATGATTCTTTCCTTGATGAGCAACTCCTCTCCGTATCATTGAATAGAATGACATGGTTTGTGGATGTTGCCAACTTCCTTGTGACTGATATTGTATCGTGTGAGATCTCTTCTAACCAAAGGAAGAAGCTTAAACGGTATAGTTTGGACTACTATTGGGATGAGCCTTACTTGTTCAAGATCTGCACTGACGGTGTGATCCGGAGATGTGTCCCGGAGGAGGAGCAATTGAGTATTTTAGAGGCTTGTCATTCATCTCCCTTCGGTGGTTATCAAGGTGGGGCGAGGACAGCTTCAAAGGTTCTTAGTTGTGGTTTTTACTGGCCAACATTGTACAAGGATGCAAGTGAACTTGTGAAAAGATGTGACGAGTGTCAAAGAGCAGGTGGAATTTCAAAGAAGGATGAGATGCCTCTCACCACTATTTTTGAAGTTGATATCTTTGATGTGTGGGGCATTGATTTCATGGGCCCGTTTGTTAGTTCATGTGGCAACACATACATTCTAGTGGTAGTTGACTATGTTTCAAAGTGGGTTGAGGCCGTGGCTTTACCCAATAATGAGGCCCGGAGTGTTGTTGGTTTCTCAAGAAGAGTATTTTTACTAGTTTGGCACTCCTCGAGCAATCATAAGTGATGGGGGTCTCATTTTTGCAATAGATCTTTTGACACTTTGCTTGCAAAGTACGGTGTCAATCACAAAGTTTCTACCCCTTATCATCCTTAGGCGAGTGGCCAAGTTGAGGTCTCAAATAGGGAAATCAAGAGTATATTGTCAAAGACAGTCAATGCAAAAAAGACCGATTGGTCAAAGAAATTGGATGATGCTCTATGGGCTTATAGGACTGCCTACAAGATTCCGGTTGGTATGTCTCCATACCTGTTGGTGTTTGGGAAAGCTTTCCATCTACCGGTTGAGTTGGAACACAAGGCCATGTGGGCTTTGAGGAAGCTAAATCTTGAATGGGATGTAGCAACAAATCTTCGTGTCGAGTAGCTTAATGAACTTGATGAATTCCGATTTCATGCCTACTCCAGTTCGTCCTTGTATAAGGACAAGATGAAGTACCTACATGACAAGTATGCTCGTGGCAAGGAGTTCAAAGTGGGTGATTTGGTTCTCTTGTTCTATTCTCGGTTACGTTTGTTTCCGGGAAAGCTTAAGCCGAAATGGAGTGGACTTTTTGAAGTGGTGCTTGTGACTCCGTTTGGTGCACTTGACTTGAAAAATAAAAATGGAGAGATCTTTAGAGTTAATAGGCACAGAGTCAAGCACTATCTTGGCAAGATTGATGACAACCATGGTGGCAATAATCCATCTAAAGTGATTTGATGGTAACCTATGCCGTGTCGCGACGTTAAATCAGGCGCTTCTTGAGAGGCAATCCATGTGTTTTTATTTCTTTCTTTTTGATTTCATTCTTAGTGTAGGATCTGTTTTTGGACTAACTGATTGTGAGATGTGTGTAGGGATATTTTGATGCAGTGCAGGACCAAATTGGAAAAATATTGCACTCTCTGAAGTTTGGACCGCTGCCGCAATGCATTTTTCGCGGCCACGATGGGCTCACTGCGGAGGCGGTAACTGACCGCGATCAGCGGTGCTAAATGTGCCAAAGTGATAGTTCTCTGAAGTTTTAACCGCGACTGATGCATTTTTCACGGTCCGCGGTGAAGTCCATGCCAGTGCCCTTCTGAATTTCATAACCACAGTCCGCGGTGGATTTTCCGCGGTCCGCAATGGATAAGTAGTGTGGGTCCCAGGTCTTTTTCTATAAATAGACCCACAGGCCTCATTTTGCATTTTTCGCTCATTTTCACTCTAAAGAGGCAGAAAACACTGTTCATCAAACCCTAGGTTGCACAAATTCAAGTACTGATTTTCAATCATCTGCATTGCACATCTAGTAACTTCAATCACTCATGAATCTTTAATTTTGTTCTTATTTTCTTCTAAATTGATAGATTTAGTTCTTTCTTTTTTCTTCTTCATCGTTCTCTCTTAAATTAGTCATAGGATCCCTTAATGTTAATTAGATTAGGGATAATTTAGTTCTAAATTGTTATTAACTACCTAGGGGAGTTGTTTGTGTTTTTACTTGTGCTAAAATGAATAAAACCTAGAAACCCTAGGACAATGTTGCTTCGTTTTGCCTACCACGATCGCGGTTGATTTTTCGTGGTCCGAAGTGCCTTTCCACGACCGCGATGTGTTTTTCCGCGGTCTGCGATGGTGAACTTCATAGAGGTACATTTGAAGGACCGCGGTTGCGGTTGATTTTATGCGGTCCGCGGTGCCTTACCGCGGTCGTGCATCATTTTTCGCGGTCCATGGTACCAATGAATCAGAGATTGGATAGTCTGAACCCCACCTCTTTGCAATTCGCGGTTGACTTTTCGCGGTCCGTAGTTGACTTTTCGTGGTCTGCGGTGCAGCCTTCACGGCCATAGTGCATTTTTTGCGATCCGCGGTCTGCAGTTTTGCTTTACACTGTCAACTATTTTTCTTCACTGCTTTTTCAAGTATTTGCACTAACAAATTTACCTAATATACTTGCATACAATGATTAAATCCAGAGGAAGTGGTGACAAACAAAAGGGTCGAGCAGAGTCCTCCTGGGGTAGGGGACGAGGCATGATCAAATTGACCCTAGCAGTTCAGAAAGCAACTGGGGAAACCAGAAAACTCATCAAAGCTGCAGATAGAGCTGATTCTCATTCTGAGGGAAGTGAGTACTTGCCCTCCCGAGAGGCATCTGAGTATGATTCAGTGCCGGAGTATGTACCTGACTTCCCGGAGAGGCATCATTTGAGAGATTTACCCATACCTCCAGAATCTCCTACTACTCAAGCTTTAGTTCAGATTTCTTCTGAGTCGTCTGAGGGCTCAGTTGAGAGCAGTGATAGCGCAACCTCTACTTCACCTACAGCTTCGTCACCTGGAGAGGATCCCGTCGACGATGAGGTACCCGATGAAGAAGGAGGGGGTGTGCCCCAACTCGGGGGTGTGGACAGAACTAGAAACCCCCAGGTGTGGAAAAGGAGGTTTGCTAGCGAGCTAGCTTATCACAAGTTCCGGGAATGGTGGCCTCTGAGGTCGCTTATTATTGAGTGTCAGTTCATAAAGAGGGATCTCTTACCGCACAACCCTAACGTGAAACAGCAATTCAATGAACTACTGGGGTGAGATTACTTCACCAGTAGGGTATCAGAGGCAAACGAGCACTTAGTCAAAGAGTTTTATGCCAATTCTTCCCACATCAAGAAGGATACAAAGTGACTAAAGTGCGGAACTTGAAAGTGAAGTTCGATGGGAAAACAATCAATGAGTACCCGGGCTTTCCTGAGGAAGATGACTCATTATACTTGGAGAAATTGGGACTTGATGAGGCAGCTCGTCCATGGTTAGCATCATATTTGGCTCCCTCAGGCACCACCCCAGCATGGTTGACATCAGGAGTTGCAATCTTGAAGAAGACTCTAAATTTTGAGGCGAAGGGGTGGGAGACTTTTGTATGCAGCAGGCTAGACCCCACTACCCATGAAAACTCTATGCCGGTCTCCCGGGCGATATTGGTGGTGTCTATTATGGCGGGGTTCCCGATCAATGTCGGGAATGTTATGTCTAGGGTGATCACTAGGGTGGTCAATGAGGGTGACAAATCATACCCCTTCCCAAATTTTCTTACAATGTATTTGAAAGACCAAAAGGTGGAGAAAAGGAAGTTTGATGTGAAGGTGAAATCCAAGATGCCCTTTTCATGGTACAGCCTCAAGGCTGATGACAACCCCAAAGCCAAATATCCTAAAGGCAAAGCCAGTACTTCTATTGGCCAGTCTGAAGAGTCAGTAGTAGTAGTCCCTTCTTCACAGCCACACCAGATATTGCCTCTGGGCCATCTACTTCCACTCCAGATATTCCATCACCCTTAGCCTACCCATTGACTACCCATCGTTTGAGCCAAACACTTGCCAGTATCAACCACTGGATGCAGGCAGCTACTTCTAAGTTGTTTGTGCTCTCTAGCTCGGTGGAAGCCCAGTTCGTACCCCCACAGCCACAGGTTCCAGCTTCAGTGGAGGAGACTCTCAAGGAGCTTTTTGACAACCAGAAGAATCTCTTGGAGAACAAAAAGTTGATTATGGATGCTATAGATGCTCATGGAAAGTCACTGAAGGAGCTGAGCTAGCGGACAAGGAAGCTGAAGAAGACTCGGGCCTCAAATGAGTCTGTGAAGGAGTTAAGGGGAGAAGTGGAGAATATGAAGGCTGCTGATCATCTACCATTGGAGCTATTGTTGCATGACCAACCTCTAGCAGCTCAGACTCAGCCGGAGCAGAAGCAGGAGTTGGAAAGGGCACTAAAGAGGAGGAGAGTGATCCCCCGGGCAGATGATGCAGTGATTGAGTTGGAGGACCCGCAGGTAGGTTCCTCTAGCCAGCCTCAGGTCCCAGAGCAGGCATAGGTTATAGGGATCCAGTCACAGATTCCCGAGCAGTCACAAGACCCAAGGACCCAGGCTCATGACCCCATGCAGACGGAGGACCCATAGGGAGTTTTCTTTACTCACTATCTTCTTTTTGAACTTATTTTTGGCTAGTTAGCATTGAGGACAATGCTATCTTTCATTTGAGGGGGTGGCCCTATTTTGATGATGTTGGACTATAATTATGATACTATTTTCTTTTTTTTTGTTATGCTTTTTCACTTTTGGTATGTATATAATTTTACAAGTTTATTTCACTTTTCGTATTTTGCAATCTTCGTTTGTATATAAAGTTACTTTCTTATATATATATTCATTCCCTCTTATGTATATTCGTTTAAATCCCCTATTGTACATATTCAGTTTACCTTCTGTATTTTCTTTCATAGCTTCTTACTTCATTTTAGTAGCTTCTTTTTCAGTTCGTAGCTTCTTATTTTGAGTTTTGCGTTCAATAAGCCTTTGGTTTTCTTAATGCCACGGTTCTTTCCAAAGGTGGAGTTTGTGTGAACCAGGTGGCTCTTCCCGATGATGGATGGTATGACAACCTTCTTAAGGGTTTGAGTTTGTTTTCTTTTTATTTTTGTGTAAATAGTAGCTAGTGAGTAATAGTGCCTCAAGCAAAGCTTCACTTGGGCCTAACACATTTGCCTTTGACCTTATGGTTAAAAACATAGTGTGTATAGGATGGTGACAGTTGTGACCTTGAGACTCTTGTGTTGGCTAATAATCATCAAGTGGTTTTTCGGGACCATTTGCATTGCTCAAATCTTAGCTAAGGTTGTTGTGGGCTCCCGACTCTGTCTCTTTAGCAATCTTATAGCTTGTGTGGTGAGAATTTGATTTGCAAGTCCAAGTCTCGTGCCATTGAGTCTAAAACTTGCCCTGAATGTTTGTCTAGGCGAAATCCTAAGTGTAGTTTGACTTGAGAAGTGATTATAGGCTCTCCTTGATCCGAATGGTATCTTGAAAACATTCATAGCCTACCAATGATAATATCCCGAGTCAACCCCTTTGAGCCATAGCCCTTTTTCTTTCAAAGACCATAATACAAGCCTTTACCCGTTCTAAAAAGACCCTTTCTTGGCACCCAATCTTTCCTTAGCACAAGACAAAAGCATAAGTTTGGGGGGAGGAGACGAGCAATGCAAAAAGTGGTAAAAGATACAAAATGAAGAAAAGGAAAGGCAAAAAGAAAAAGAAAAAAAATCAAAAAGTCAAAAAGAATGAACAATGCAGAAGAAATGAAGGGATTCAATAAAAGTAAAAGGATGAAAGGCGTGGAAAGATTTGAAAGGAGAAAAAGGTTTGAAATGAACAAGAAAGAGTGACGGTGTGTCTCTCTAACCCCTAAGAAAGAAGTAAATGACTCAAAGAGTCAAAAAATGTGTGCCAAAATGAAGCAAATGAAGTGCTTAAGGGAAGATGAAACCTTTTTAGACCAAATATATCCTACCCTAAACCAAAAGGCTTCATTGTATCCCCACAAAAGCCCTATATGATCTTGAGTTGAGTGAAGCTTACATTAGTGGTGACTCACATAAGGGGCAAGCTTATGGTACTTAGAGCCGGACTTGTGACCTTGCTTTGAGAGAGATGAGTGTGTTTTCCACAATCCTCGTTCTGAGTGCTACAATCTAAAAGTGAGGTTTTGCTTAAGGAAGAGTGAGGAGTATGAGTTTGGGTTCCACAATGACCAAAGTGGTAGAAAGAGTTCCCTTGATGAGTTGAGTCGACTCTTGATGCTTTTGTGTTGCACTAAAACTATGGTGCTTAAAAATGTTGAATGTTGCTAATGATTCATTTGAATTGAGGGCAATTGTTAGTCCCAATTGATGCTAGATGAGGTCACTTTAGGTCAGCTGAATTTTCTTGATTTTATTCTTAAGGAGGTGGGACTTACTCTATTTGCTTAAGGAAAAGCAAAAGCTTAAGTTTGGGGGAGTTGATAACTAGAGATTCTAGTCTATTTTATACTCCTTTTTGCTTGAGTTTTGGATTAAAAGTGTATACAAGTAATCCCGAAAGTTTACATGTTGTGCTTGTTTGCAGTGTTTGGTCAAAAAGTGACAAGGAAGTCAAAACCAGCTCAAAAAAGAGTGAAACCTGCACAAGTGCCAAGAACAAGTCAAAGCACCGCTACAGCAGTAAATCCAACGCGGCTGCAACAGACCCACCGCGACCGCAGTTCTTTTATCGCGGTCTGCGGTGGCAAAGATCAGAGAAGATGCAATCCTGGAATTTAAAGTAACGCGGCCCGCGGTTGATTCTACGGGGCCACGGTAGCCTCATTGCAGCCGCGGTCCGCGGAGAAAAGATTCAGAGAGCTTGAAGTTTGGAAGTTTTCAGGACACCGCTGACCATGGTTGATTTTATACGGCAGTAGTAAAGCCATCGCGGCCGCAATCCATTTATTGCGGCTGCGGTGGCCAGATCCAGAGAACAAGATTTGAAGCCAAAAAGGCTTGACCGCAGTCCGTGGTTGATTTTACGCGGCCACAGTAACCTCACCGCGGCCGCAGTCCATTTTCCGCGGTCTGCGGTACCTCTTTCAGGGCAATTTTGTCCAGAAAATTTGGCCTTGTATAAATACTTCTTTTTCAGATTTTTAGATCATCTTATCTATAGCTGAGGATGTGAACGCCATTTTTTTTTAGCTATTTTGAGTAATTTTGTAGCTAGTTTAACATTGAATCTTCGAATCTTAGCTTGTAATTATATTTTATGGGTTATTCTTCATCTCAATATCAGATTTCTTCTATTATAATGAGTATCTAGACCCATTATCTAGGGTTATGGCTCAACCCTAGTGTGGGTATTTGATGGGTCTCTTGTTTTAGGGCTTAGATTTTTAGGGTGGTTGATATTTGGCCTGATTTGTGTTTTCCATATTGAATTAGTGGTTGCAAACACTAATTTGTGCCTTTTTTACTTGGGCTCTTCTTGAGAAAGAGAGCTTGAGTCTAGGAAAATCAGGCAAACAAGGAATTGGGGCGTATTGAAGAGATTGATAGCCCCAATTAAAGGGTTAAACCTAGAGATAGTAATACCCAACTTGAGCTTATATTGCTTGCACAATTTTGACACTCAATTGATCTTGAGAAAGCCAATTAGGGCAAAGTCACTCAAGTTACAAAGAGGTATAGAGTGAGTAGTTTCGTGCGTTGGATATAACGTAATCCCAAACATAACAACTTTGCCTTAAGCTTTAGAACCCGTCAAGTATTCACCTAGGGGAAAGTCACTTCTCTAGTTTCTTTCCATAAATTAAGAAAACCTCACAAAAAGATATCATACTTAGCTTAATTTCAGCATCATTAGTGATAATCTAGATTAGTGAACCATCAACGCATGTTTAGAAGTGTAAAAAATTACTTTGCACGTTACAAGTGTAGATAGGAACCCAATTCCCAAACATTCTAGCTCCGTGTGAATTCGATCCCGACCTTCTTGGGTAAAAGCTCGTCGACCGCTCTTTCCACTCTGTAGTGGTGTAGGGTTGGACCCGATCACATACTCAGTATTTTATTCATACTGACATTTCTTTTATTTGTGGACGTTGCATGTCGTGATGCATGTCCTGATAGACAGGTAGACGTAGCTCCCCCACCATAGTAGGTTGTCCAGTTCAACGGTTATTGGAGAGATCCCTTCGGCGGACTTGTCGTGGTCTTGGTATGCATTTTTGTTATAGACATTATGGGTATATCGGGGCCCTGTTCCGGCAATGTTGCAGCACTTATGTTCCTTTAGAGGCTCATAGACTGGTGTCGATTCATGTATAGTTTGGATTGCTTGGTCATCTGATTTTTGTCGTATAATCTCTCATGGCAGCTTATTAGCTCGTACCGTATATATAGCTTCTTGACAGCCTTGTGAGCCCATTTTATGTATGTTGATGTCATTATATGTCATTGTTGGTTGTTCGTGATTCATGCCTACCATTTATGTTGATCTCGCTGGCCCTTATATATAATAACAAAGGTTAGATAAAATGTACGTTTGTGCTCGGTAGGTATGGCCCGGGTGCTAGTCATGGCCCTCCAGTTTGGGTTGTGACATTAGGAGAATCGACTTTTTTTTTAGAGAGAGAGAGAGTGTGTGTGTGAGAGGGATAGAGAGAGAGAGAAAGAAAGCATAGAGAGGGAGAGAGAGAAAATAGATGTGTTTTTGATATTTTAGTAGCGGGAGTTCTAATATCTCGAGGGATAAGAATTATTAAATACTAAGAGAATTAGCGGCGGTTCGACCCACCGTAATTTAGTAAAGAACGGTCATCTTAACATATTCACTAATGGCGTATGGAATGTCGCCATATTATGTTCTATTTTGTGGTGATTCCTTTCAACCGCGGTAATTTAACCACCGCAATAAAAAAAAAAATTTGTAGTGATGTTATATCTTCACATAACTTTGTTGTTCGAGTATATGTGATACTATGTTTTTTTCATTTTGTTCCCAAAAGAATAATAATTTCCTTTATTTAGAACCAATTTAACTTTAAACTTCTAATTATATTTTTAATGACGTAATATAGTAGCCACATAAATCTCATGGTATATTTAAGATCACAAGTTCTAAGAATATTTATTTCTTTCTTAAACTTCATTTATAATCAAACAGGTTTACAAAATTAAAATGGATGGAACATTTGGTGATCTGGCTAAATAAGAAACTCATGTATAAATATATTGTAAGAGAACACAAAAAATTAGACCCAATAGAATATTTCATTCTTACACAAGGTACTTATTTGTTCGAATGAGCCAACATGGGAAGTAACCTTCGCCTGCAAGTAAAGCAAACTAATACATGCGCAATAATCTTTCATTACATGAAAATGAAGTTTGGTTTGGCACAAAATTAAATGATTATGTCCCAGAATTTGCACCTAGTAAACTCAAGGACGAAATTGTCATGAGCTATTTCCTGCAAACCATCAAAATTCACAAGACAGCTATGGACTAACGTTGACGGATAAAAGGACCTTCAAAAGCATTAGGAACACCCATCTCTGCGGTTTACACAAATGGAAAAAGTTGAAATTTGGAAACGCCCTCGAACGCTTACATCTGTATAGTGTTTGTACCTCATTACAAGAACCTTCACTTTTATTTTTCTCCATCAAGCTCATAGGAACAGCCAAAATCATGGTGTTCCTCACTTGATTAAAACTTCTAAAAGAATTTTACGAAAAGTTTGATCAGGAACAAAAAGGTCGTGGAACGAAATGGTTCATCATTGTTGACGAACTTCATTTGGGGCAGAGGTGCTCAACTCTATGGTACTAGAGTTTGGATGTGTAAGAGAAGCCTCAATGTCTTTTCCATCTGAAGAATCTACAAATTTAAGATATTGCTCAATATCATTGGCATCTGAGCTGCCAAATCTTCTAATATGCCATAATCCAGTTGTTTTATGCCTCCTTTCACTAATTGCAATTGAAATATCATTTGGGAAGAGGTCTCTCAGAACAAAGGCATAGATGATAGTTGTCACAAGCAGTGCTGTTACTGTTAGTGTAGCAAGAGAGCAAAGTATGACTGCTAGACACTTTGTCGCTGTGTTGGTAACGGCAGTTGAGTACCTGACAGTGGCAATAGCAGCTCCGGTCATGGGGAAAGTATACGCCCACCACGCCAATGAAAACCTGAAGTTAACAAATGAGATAAGCATTTCACATTAAGCCAATGGTGAAGAGGAATAAGAGAGCTTTTCAGGACAAAGGCAAATTGCTCATACCTGAAGCCTCGGAAGAAATTAATACGAACAGCCTGTGAAGGGACAAGAATAAAGGATTAGCCTAACACTTGAACAGCATTCTCACGAATAGTATAGATTGTAGCTACACGTAAGAACCTTGACAAAGAAACTGTCAATAAACCTTTCAGAAATCATTAGAGATGTTGTTCATTCTACTCGTAGCTGACTAGAATGGTTAATGATGTATTTGAATGCTAAATCTGCCTAGCATAATGACTTACCAGTGAGAAATAAAGGAAGAGGGCAATGAAATAAGAAATCCGAGATCCATAATCGAAGGACCCTTGGATTGCTGCCCATGCCATAGAAGCAACACTAGGTGCAGCAACAAATAGAAAGAAGACCGGGTGAAGCTCCTTTGGCAGCGTCTCATTTGTTGGAAGTCTTTGGTAAAGAGTTACAAATAGGACTAAATAATGAGCCAATCCAACAGCATAGAAGAATATTGGGCCTTCTTTTAGTCCCATGGATGCACCAAGCAAAGCACCTACGAAATTTCCAACGACAGAGAGATGATTTACGGGGCTGGCAACCTTTGAGAGCCTTCGCTGTCCTCCAGACATCCATTGTCCATAGATCTTCAGCTCTAAGCAAAAGATTGGGGTCATAAGAATGTACCACAGAGATGTGTGCAGGTTTTTAGTAACTGATGGTGGAAATCCTAGTGCTAAGAATAGAAGTGCTATCCACGGAGCAAAGAAGAAGTTAACACGTATCGGGTGATAGTATTCACGACGAACTGCTTCGAAGTAGAAAATGATTTTCAGAGCATATATGAAAGCAACAATGGCCATAAGGGCCACAGAAATGCACCAAAGGACAAGATTCATGTTCAAGCTTACGTGGAGGAATTTCGTTGACGGAGAAGTGGCTAGAGCTTTCCACATAATAGCTTGGCTACTAACACCAAGACATATACCAAAGGAAGAAATAGGGAATCGAAGAAGAAATGGCCATTTCTTGTCCTCTGGAAGAATACTTTGCTCAGAAGCCTGTACAGGAAAGAAACATGTGTTACCAACATTACCATCTCGATTCCGAATATTTGTATTTTCAAACTAAAAAGGAAAGAAAGAAAAGACATTTCATGTGTAGAAGTGCAGAAATGTGTATCTCAAAAGCATCAGTGCAACAAAATTTAGTATCTTTTAAGAAATATGAACTCAAGTTCCATTTTAGGCATGTAACTTCTTGGTTTTAAAACCAAAAAAGACATACAGATACATGGATTTGCTCTTACTTTAGATGAAGAAACATACCATCACAAAATAAATTACTTATGGCCGAGGATAAGTTCATCGTTTAATACCAATGCAGGTTGCATTCATTCAACCAAGTGATGAACGTCATGTACAAACGGGTGCACAAAATCAATACCGCAGGTAACAGACCCTCAAAATGCTTTTCATTTTTTTCATTTTCTTTAGCAATGGTTATTTGAAAGATCAAAACTGCAAATGCATTGATACATTCATGATCTCAAATGCTAGTAATCTTTAAAGATATCTTCATCTGAAGCGAATTTCAGCAGATCACTAAAATGGGTGGGCTAAACCAAGGAGAAAAGCTTACCCGTAGAGTGTCCAATTCTGGTCCCTCCAACGCATCAAAGTATCGATGTACTGGGATATTTTCTCTCTCTGCAGTATTCGACTCTTGCTGTGCTTCCAGATTCTTTCCACGCAAATTTGTTAATTGTCTCTCAAGTTTACCAGACCATGTTTTGAAAGAGTTGAACCTTGGATCCCTTTGCTTAATAATCTTGGGATTCATTGATGGAAAATCTGAATAGCTGGGAAGTTTCCCAATAGCAGGAGCCTCAGGAAATGCAGTATTTCTTGGCATTGGCTGAGAATAAAACTTGACCTTTTTATTATGTCTGGTACCAGAATCAGTTGATGTAGCAACAAAATCGGAAGTGTCAATATTGCTGAATATAATCTCATTATTATCACTGAAGACAACTCTTTTTTGGCTTAGTGAGTGAGCTGCCAAAGGAGAGTGTGGCATGCTAATGGAAACTGAATGCTTCCTTTCATGCTGTCGTTCAGCAGCGGCTTCAGTTCCCTACAAAGATCGAATATAGAGTATTAGGCAAGTCAAATGTCACACTGTACTACAGAGTAATATCAATGATTCAAAGATCAGAGATACAAAGTGTTTCGAGATCAGAATATAATAGACAATATGTCAGCAACATATGCATATTAGGGCCAGCAGAAAACTTCCGACTAATGGCTGAAATTAATCTGACATTCCATTCCCTAGCCATAACATTCATTCTGGTTTATTTTTTTCTTTGACTTATAAGCTTTCACAGGCAAATTTATCCTCGCTTAATACAACAACAACAAAAACAACAAATCCAGTTTGATCCCATAAATGGGGTCTGGGGAGGGTAGTGTGTACGCAGACCTTACCCCTACCTCATATCCTTGCTTAATCAGGATTTAAAATCTGAATGCCTTGAGTGAAACTAGTGTGAATGTCCCTTCCAGCTTGTGGTCAAGTCTGAACTGACTAAAAAGAAAGAGAAAAGAATCTTGACGTGTGCTTCTGTTACGAAAAGTTTGAGATAGCAATTTTCGATCTCACAGAGTTCAAAAATCAGCAATTTAAATGTAATTTCCGATAGCTTCTATGACTTTGATCTTTAGCTACCTGTTTTAGGCACAGTCTGCCTGGAAAGGTTTTTTTTGTTCTGTTCTTTAAAATTCTAAATGTGATCCTTAAAGGAAACGAAGTTGTTTTTGTTTTTGTAATCCACATATTGGCTCATAACAGTAAGTTGAGGCTGCCAGAAGTAGAACCTAACAACCTTAATTGAGTGGTCCTTGAAACATCCATGAGCAAAAACAGCTGGATTATAAACAATCGCAAGATACGATGATTCATCAAGTCCATCGATATGTGGATAAAATGAAGAACAACTGAAGAATGCAGACTAATTTTTGAGGATTAATAAGAACAAAGACTTACCCCGATAGATGAGATCACAAAATTAGATCCAGTTTGATCAAGTTGATTATCAATATGATCATTATCTATTATGATATCAAAATCATCCATTTCATCAGAAATAAATTTGATAAGGGGTGGAAGTACTTCAGTAGAATCATCCCTAGCTGAATTAGTCACTTCACTTGTTTCCATGGCTATACTGCAGGATCTGCAGGAGACAATAATCTTATTAGTAGGTACGTGCTACAAACACACGAAAAGATAAACATTATTTTCGTATGCAACGAGCATAAAGAAGGACAAAAACATAGTGTAAGATATCCGTCGAATTCTAGGTTTGATCTCATATGAGCAGACATTCTCAAAGGTTGGCTTATACCAATATCATAGGATGCAAAATGTCATTTTTTTTTTCTCTCATACATGAGTTCCATAACAAATTTAAACAGAACTTTTAGAGTTAATTTATTAAAGATACAGAAAAATCCAATCTGTTCACGTTCCTTTAATTGTAAAGAAAAAGGATTCCTCCCTAAAACAGAAGTATTTGATACGATTTGTAGCCACTAGAAAGAAACTATCCAATCAATATGTTGTATGACAAAAAATATACATTTGATATACTTTGCAAAATCTATTGATTATCATAGGTCCATAGCGAGAGATAAAACTTCGACAAGCCTACCTCCTATGTGTTCCGCTGATTCAATTATGGAGTTGAAAATGGATCTTCAAGCAGCTAAAGTAGTGAGATTGCTAGAAAGACATGAATTTTTGTCTGAAGGGGATAAATGACAATGAAAGATGAGCTGAAGGTCGACTATATATTAACAACCAAATTTTGAGAGAAAACATAAGCCTGCATTATAAATAGGAAGATTCATGCAAGGTTCTTGGAAACATATCATATTTGTTATGGATACAGCTGCCATGTATGAAGATAATAATATCCTTTTTAGTAACAAAATAAACAAACAATTAATATGAGATGAAGAAAGGTCAAAAGTGTAAGATTTCCATGTTATACATGGTTAGGTGAAAATAGCAGCAACTGGTTGAGTATTTGTCCTCCATTCTATTGATGGGTTTGATTTGCAACTCTTTGCCAGCTAATAAGCTGAACAACACGTATATACGTATTATTGTTGAACACTTTAGAAATTAAAAGAGTTTGATAAGAATTTGTTTTCCTTATTTTATTAAAAAGGGGTGGGTATAATACTTTGCCAGCTTCTGTCCTTTTTGGCGAGTAATTCAATTAAGTCAATTTCCATTCTGATAGTTTTGTTTTGGGTACGCACTCATAATTCACTCTACAATTCTCCACAAAAATAGCATTAACCAAATATAATATAGCCGACCTATTAATGTCAAAGGATTGACAAATATAATAGAAATCAAGGGTATTAACAGATACCAACAAAATAAGACGCTGGGATTAAATTATATTTTTCAGCTTCATATAAAATAGATGATGTGACATAAAACTCCAGGCTTGATACTTGTAATGATATATTCTTCTAGCTGCATTTAGAAACTATAGGTGATGAAAGAAAATGAAATATGAGGATTTCAAACCGAATTTGTATACACATTTGGTTATTTATTTAATTTTTTCATTTCAAATCAAAAATAGACAGCCAAGGAATAGGGAAAGCATCTAATTAAGCATCTTCGAGCCGTCGATTAAAAGACTGCCTAGCAACTAATTATATACAAAAGTCAAAACCATTAAAAAATAACTCTTCAAGTCAAGCACGACATATATAATTGTTTATACTTATGGAAAGTGGCCCTACATACAGCAAAATATTTCAGCATTAAACGAAACCGTGGCTGAGATGGTTCATTAGTACAATCCACGGCTTTTCTTGAGATGACCACTCTAATTTGTTGCACAAGAGTCCATATAATAAGTGTAAAGAGCTTACATAAAAAACAAGTAACTGTCAATAATAAGATGAATTTATAACTTTTAAAATAAATAAAAGGGCAGCCCAGTGCACAAAGCATCCCGCATTCACAAAAGGTCTACAAAAGGTCTGGGGATACAAGCTAAATTCTATAATCAATACACTAATAAGTTTTTGGGATTAACTTTCGCTAAAGCAATTTTGATTTCTTTCTCTTTAGTATATACATTTACTTGAAAATGCATAATAAATAATTAAAAAAATATTCAAGCAGCAGCTTGAATTAAAGATCAGGAATTCATATATTTCATTTTCAATACTGCACATGAAATAATGAATGCGTCCAAAATAAGTAATTTGTACAATGAATGCCGTGGTTCCAACTGGATGTTAGCTTTAATTTTAGTCCGAGGAACCTCATCTCTTTCAGCATAATTTAGCTCCGCGAAACATGCGATAACATGTTAGCTGTAAGTTGACCACGCAAACGTATGCTTAATTTGAGAGAGAAAAAGAGGAAGGGGCCCCATTGAGGGGCACAAAAGAAAAGGAAAAGGGATTTTTGCACTGCTGTTCCTTTATTAAAAATTATTCTCATAAATAATATTCAACACTCTTTGTTTATTCCAAAAATAGCCGTTTAAGAGCTCGTTTGGATTAGCTGATTTAAAGTAGCTCAAAAGCATTAGGTGCTGAAAAGCACTTTCAAGTGTCTGAAGCTGATTTAATAAATAAGCAGTTACGTGTTTGGATGCAAGTGTTGAAATTGTGTTTACCCTCAAAATCGGATAACAATTGAATTTGTAAATGGTTTTAAGGATACGTGGATTAAATTGACACAAAGTGATAAATTAAATTGCAATTGAAATAGAATATGATAAAGTAAATTCAAACCTCATGAATTGAACAGTTACAGTCTTGGGGGATGAGCTACCCTTGAACAGAATGTACTTTGATCAGTGTCAAGACACAATTGAATAAGAGCTTAAAGAGAAAGTAACAGTATATTGCTTCTTAATGCATGTTTATAATGTGCTTTACAAGTAATCAGAGCCCTTTATATAGCAGGGGAGTCCTACTTTAGGTACAATTCTATAAAAGGTAAAAATTTCCTCAATTGTTGATTTGCCGGTTCCTTGTTGATACGTGCAGAGATTCCTGCCATAATATCCGGCCGGTCATAGATATTTCTGCCTTCTGTTATTTCGGTCTTCTGTTGGTTAAACTGGCAATGTTTCCTCGAGCTCGTTCGGGGTCAGGGTCGATTCCGGGATCACGGACTCAATATTTTGGAGGACGGACATTCTGATCTCGGGTTCTGGCCCGGTGGGATAGGAGGTCGATCTTTACTCCCTCATGTTCCGAGCTCGATCTACCATGTCGTAGACGAGCCCGGTTTTTACCATATACACATAGTCCCCTCGTTTTTCAGAGAGTAGATGACGAGAAACGACATGAGCTCCTGATTTTCACCTCGTCAGTTGTCGGTCGGCCACTCCTGGATGTGAACCGTCATTTGAAAACTATAAGTACCCCCTTCTTTATTCATTCAAACTTTACTTCCAAACTCTCTACCCTTGCTTCTTAGAAATTTCTCTATTTTCCAGCACTTATACTCTACTTTCTTGAGATCCTTTGTGAAGAATTTTGCTTGTCTCCACCCCAAATCATCCAAGTGTACTGCTCTAACTTCCTCTTCTTCATTTTTCCTCCATCTTAAAAAGAAATGGCGAAGTCTTCAAAAACCGTTCCCCAAAAAGAAACTACTTCTACATCACAGTGGTCGGCGAGGAGACCGTTTCACGTACTGTTGTTGAGGAACCAACAGCAGAACCTCCTCTAAGCACGTTCATCCCTGGTGGGTGCTCGGTAACCATCGATTTTAAGGTTGAAAAACCTTTATCCGTACCGGGCAGGTGTGAGAAGGTCTCGAGGTACATATGCTCGATCATTGAAGAAATTCTCCTTACAATCAAAAAGGATTGCAATTGTGTCGGCAAAGACGTGGTGGTTCCTAGGCCCGTTAAAGATATCACTACCCACGTCAAGAGATACTTAAGTGTTTACACTTATCCCTTTACGCTGCGCCCGTTGGACCAGATAATCGTCGACTTCTACAAAAGGTACGAGGTGTGCCTTGGTCGGATTCACCCTTCATTCTGGAGGATCGTCATCCTTCTGATGTTCTTTGTGAGCAAGATCGACGGATGCTCATTCATCGTTGACCACCTTATGCGCTTATACAGTCCCCGACTCATTCGGAGGGGGGACTAATCAAACTCGTGCGCCGGGCTAGTAAAGCCCCATTCTCGAGCATCGATGAAGATCAGGATCGAGGATGGCTAGGCCGTTTTGTTTGAGTGACGGCATCAGACCTGATTCCAGAAGAGTGCATGCCGTTCCCTGAGAAGTGGAAAACAAAACATAAGTAAAATTTTGATTTTCCAAAATTTTATTTTACTCTCCTTTCCTTCTTTCTTATCGGTGCTTGGTGGTGGTACAGTTGTTGCTCGGGTCCCAAATGTATTCCCTCAACTCAAGGAGTGGGTCGAGGGAACTGAGTCACAAAACAATATTCCGAGCGCGCGTGGCGCAAACTTTAAAGGGCCAGTGGGAGGCCCATTCTCACTGTGAGATTCCTTTCCTGAGTGAGTAATACTTGTGTTTTTTTTGTTGTTGGGTTCTTATCTGTTCTGTTTCCCTTTGCAGGTTTATCCAAGGACATCACAATGAGGCCTCCATCCGGTGGCAAAGATTGCCCTACAGAGTCCCCTGTTCCAAGATAGAGTGATGAAAAGAAGAGAAAAAGGGCTCCAAGTTCTCCGGCTTAGAGAAGAAGAAAACAAAATGAAGGCTGGTGCGCAAGCCTAAAGAAAATACCAACGGTCGAGCACCCTCATTGGACTCACTCCACCGGTTGAGGGATGAGTCAGAAGAAGAAAAAGCCTCTGAACTGGTGGCCCGCGTGCTGTCACAGTTTGAGGGACAAGGGTCCTCCGAACCAGAGAGAGGCGAAACTGAATTGCCTCAATTTAGGGATGCCGATGAGGAGGCAGTAGGCCGAGGCCGTTTTGCCCCAAGTTAGGGAGGCCGATAAGGAGGTCGTGGATGATGCTTCCCAGGTAGCGGGAAATGCCCCGGAGGATATACTCGGTGTGATAGACCTCCCTGAGTCGCTTTCGTTCACTAAGTCTATGTTTAACGAGGCTTTAATGCTGAAAGGATCCCCCAAGGGGCAGCGGACCGCTTTCACAACTTTTTTGATAGCGTAGACTCTACTGCCATGGAGGATGTCACCAGGTCGGGGTAATTTACCGGTGCCAAGGAATAGTCCATTTTTGGGAATGAGTGGGCCTTCCTCGAGTCCGAAACTAGTCAACCGATTTCTAGCTCCGAGTGCGAATCCTGATCGGAAGTGGTCGATCATCATGTCCATTCCAGAAGATGTCCGGGTTCTATCCGCCTCTGTAAGGGTGGCCAGTTACCTTCGTTGCTTGGTGACCGAGGAAGACCAAGCCAAGATGAACGAGGTGGAAGCGCCCTGCCTGTTCAATGAAGCTAAACAGGCAGTAAAACGGGTAAAACTTCAAATACCTCTTGATGACATCTAATTTGTACTTAGATTAATTTATAGATGATCATAACTTTTCTCTTTGTGTTTGTAGGCCTTGGTGCTTCATCATGAGATTTTTCTCCGATATCGGGAAGAGCTAAACCAGTATGAGGCCGAGACTCGAGGGCTCACTGAGAAGAGAGATGCTTACAAACTTCTTAGCGAGCAACGTGAAGGGGAGGCTAAGATCCTCCAAGCTGCTCTGGCCTCGATCATTTCTCCTTTTATTTTGCATAGAATTTCGTCTGGACCCACTGTTTCTTCAATCTCCATTGTACGACTGGTATCGATCCTTGTTTGACCTTGGTTCATGGTCGATATCTCTCTTGGCTCAGTCGATGGGTCTAACGGGATAAACGGACCCGGAAGGAGCCCCAAGTTGATCATCTTCGACTCTAATTTTCGATTGATATTGGTTATGCACATCAGCCCAAGTAACAGTCGGATACTTTATCATATTTTATTTCAACTATTGTGAAGCTACCGAACTTCGAACATTGAGTCTTTAGGTGAAAGCTTGAACGGCCCAATCATCAGCGACCGACGTCAGATCCATCCATTCCATTTGAAATCAGGACACGAACTCCCTGAGTATCTCATTATCCTTCTGTCTTACTTTGAAAAGGTCTGACTTCCTGGTTTCAACCTTGATAGCCCCGGTGTATGCTTTCATGAAAGAGTCTGCAAGCATAGCAAATGAGTCAATAGAATTAGGAGGTAAGTTGTGATAACATATAATAGCTCCCTTTGACAGGTTCTCTCCGAATTTCTTCAGCAAGAAAGACTCGATCTCATCATCCTCCAAGTCGTTCCCTTTGATGGAGCATGTGTAGGAAGTGACATGCTCGTTTGGGTCGGTCGTTCCATTGTACCTAGGAACCTCGGGCATGCAAAATTTTTAGGGATCGGCTTTGGAGCTGCACTCGGAGAGAAAGGTTTTTGTATGAACTTCTTGAAATCCAGGCCTTTCAGTATCGGTGATGCTCCCAAGATTTGGTCGACCCTGAAATTGTAGGTTTCTACCTTTTTGTCATTTGCTTCAATTTTCTTCTCGCCTGATTCTATTTGTTTTGTTAGCTCCTCGAGCATTTTTATGAAATGGGTATTGGTCCCCGACTCGTTTTCATTCGACCTCTATGCGATCGGTTCTTCCCTACGGGTGATTTCCTAGGACGGATCGGGTTCAATTCTTCTTGGTGCGCAGCTTTGGTTCTATAACTGAGCTATCCTTGCCTGTTGAGCATGTAACATTTCGAAGATCATCCGTAGATTGATCTTGTCTCCTCCATTAGTTAGAGTATTATAAGCTGTCGATCGGGCTCCACCATGGATGCTATTCTCGTGGTCAGTAGGCAGGTTTATGTCAATAGCCTTATGTGAGTTAGCGTCCAACGGGTCCGCGACTGGAATTACAATGGGATCTACGGGCGGTACCTCGTTATCGGGCGCTACGTTGTTATTTTCACCGTGGTGACCGGAATCATTGTCAATAGGGGGGGTGCCAATTGTGAGTTTGACATTTTGAGCTTTAACCTGAAATTAGAGGCACTTCAAAGAAAATGTGTAAAGTAATGTGTCTTATTAAAAATTTGTATTGAATAACCATTATTATCCTTAGCCCCACGGCGGGCGCCTGTTACACCCCATATTTTCGTACATGAAAATACGCTATAAATAAATTAATGAGAGCCCGGAAGTGAGATGTCGTTGATATTTCACCCTGTAGTATTGTACGATGAATTTGTCGTAAAGTAATTGACATCAGTCCAAGAAAAAGATTATTTGGAGATTATAAGGATTATGCTATTTCAACCAAGTAACAAGTAAATTCGTGAAGGTGAGAGTGTAAGCAAGTAAAAGAAAATGAATTTTCGTCCAAGTTTTTCATGTTGGGATAAAATACGGTCCGAGCTAAAATACTCGGTATTTATGAACAAGTACCATACTAGGTATCATATGACCATAATAGTAAGGTATATAAGGTATGTGAAAAGTGAGTAGTATTTTAAGTAAGTGGAAATAATTTTCAATTTTACGAGTAATTAATTAATTATCGGGTAACGGGACATTACCCAATTAACGAATAAGTGGATAAATACTTAATAAATTATACTCTAGTAACGTGGCAGCATAAAATGACTCTTTAGTCATTTTAAGTAATGAGGTGGCTACCTTAGAACCTTATAGGAAAAGATTGATTCTGACTCCATTTCTTGGTTTTGAACTTTGAATATTTCATTCCATTTTTTGGTTTGAACATTTCAAGAACAAGAAATCAAAATCGTTCAAACATTTCAACAATCAGAAACGTAAATTCGTTCGAACTTTTCAAAGAAGCAGAAGCTTAATTCCATTCAAATTTTGTGGTTCTAAAAGAGTACGGTGTAATCTTCGCCAAGAATATTATACGAAATTTTTCTTACTCCAGGTATGTTAAGGCCATACCTTCTTTATTTTGGCATGGTCCAAATTATACGGAAGAAACGAGCAAACGCACAGTTTCCATAAATGACTCTATTCATAGAAATACTAGGGGTGTCTATATTCTTGATTCCCTATGTGAATTATTATTATCTTCTGTTCATGGGTCTCAGAATAATACACAGTTGAAAAAGTTTATCCGGAAGGAATATTGAGATTATTACATATTTTTCATGCATTTTACCTATTTATACATGTGCATTGACTCATGACCAGATGGCGTTATATATGAGTATATATGTATATGGGATATGGGAAAAGGTTACGGCGTTATATACGCACCACCACCTGATCAATTGGTATATGTTGATGATGTTGCCCACAGTGGCCGAGATGATATGATGGGATACCCTCAGAGGCTGATGATGTTATGAAACGTGTACCTATGCACGACATGACATTCATACGCATATGCATGATACTATAATCATTTCATGATTTACAAAGTTATTCAGACCTACAGGTGGAGTCATCTACTATATATTTCCTACATGTCTGTTAAGTACTTATTTATATGCCTTACATACTCAGTACATTATTCGTACGAACGTCCCTTTTTTTCTTGGGGACGCTGCGTTTCATGCCCGCAGGTCCCGATAGACAGGTCGAGAGCCCTCCAAGTAGGCTATCTGCTCAACGGAAGATGTTGATGCGCTCCATTTGCTTCAAAGTTGCTTGTTTGGTTAGTATGAGTTAGATGTGTATTGTTTGATATGTCGGGACTCTATCCCGACCTTTATGAGAATTATGTATTCTTAGAGGCTTGTAGACAAATGTCATGTACGTAAAAAAATTGTATTACCTTGTCGGCCTATGTTTAGTATTCAAGTGGTCATTTTGGTCTTAGAGGCACATATGTCTTATGTATAAGTTGGCATTACCTGTTGTAATCTACCTATTTTACGGCAGCCTCTCCGGCTCAGTTATTTATGATAGTATGACATGAAAAGATACGCTATGTTGGTACTCGATTGAGTAAGGTACCGGGTGCCCGTCGCGGCCCATCGATTTGGGTCGTGACAAAAGTGATATCAGAGCAGTTCTGTCCTAGGGAGTCTATAAGCCGTGTCTAGTAGATTCTTGTTTATAGGTGTGTCGTGCACCACACTTATAAGTAGGAGTCTATAGGGCATTTAGGATTGTCACTCTTTCTTCTTACTCTAGATCATGTGGTAGAGCGCACTTATAAAAATTCAAATTCATAAATTCTATTTTATTCGTAATAAGACAATACTTACATCTAGAAAAAAGGTTGGAAAGAGAGATAGTTGTGGAAGAGTTGAGTCAGAGGAATTGAATTTTTGTATGATGCCTACGGTAAGTAAATGTGAGGTCTTTAGCAGATCATGGGTGTATTGAAAGGTGTAAACTTCCTGATAAGAAGCCTTACGGAAAGAATGCATATCCACCTTTTGGTGAAAGACAACGAGAGATTAAGAAGATAAATACAAGTTTCAACAAGAAAAGGAAGCAAGATGAAGAAGGGTACGAGGTGCCCAGTTAATGAAGGTTAACAATGTTTATAATTCAGGCAGAGGAACATAAGCTTTTTGTGTAATATTCAACAGTAACAGAGGTATGTACAATTGGTCACACCTATTTCAGTTATACCTTGTGGGGGGCTAACAGTTATAGTTAAGAGAATGACGGGATATCAATATTCGGCTGGGGTTAGGGTAACCCAAATTGGTGAATGGATTGCTTGTGTTAGTTGACATTGTCGAAGAATATTGTAAATCTGCTAACAAAATCTCCTTATGAGACACCCAGATGGTACACTCTAAGATAATACAGCTAGATATGAGTACTGTAAAAAAAGGCACTGGAAGCCTTAAAAGGATAAATATTACCTTAGTGTGACTCTCGTCCCTAGTAGAGCGAGGACGTTGAGCAACCCGAAGAACCGATGAATGAAACAAGGAAAGCTAAAAGCGAAAGAATGTCATGTTGAAGTTTTCACAAGAAAAGGGATATGTAGAAATATTAGCAGAGTAATGAGAAGAGAGATAATGAAGCATTATGAATAAGGTGTGATACATTGATGAAAACGGTAGAGTGTTACAGAACCTATAGTCAAATGAAGAAAGAGATGAAAGGTGATGGGCCTTAAGACAACAAAAGAGTATAGGCCATAAGGTTATATCCTCATTTCGAGAAATAAGTTCGTGACTCCAACACAACTACCAGATGGGAGATTCAATCCCCAGAGTAATAGAAATCTGTATGGGCGGGTAAACAAGATAAACTAAACATCAATTAGGGACTGAATGATTGGAAAATACTCGGCATCATGGGAATTTCAGATTTTGTTCTGGCGGTAATATAATGGACCACAGAAGAAGATTCATGATGAATTCAGAGAATGTTCATTCAGGGAGACGGTTCCCTAAAGCAAGCAATGTGAGCAAAGTTAAGCTTAAGAGACGGTATGTGCCAGTTACTCTAAGCGTCACCATTGCGAGCGAGGAATTTTTTTATCCTTGGTATAGAAGGATTACCGCAAGGCAAGGAAGGGTCATCGATGATGTGAAAAAAAAATGCCAAAGATAAAGAGGTAAAACATCTATTGGTAGATCCTTGTGGCTTCAACTCTTAGTACTCCCCTAAAGGGGGGAATATGGAGTGATGCGACAGTAAGTCAGAATTAAGTGGAACTAGTAACTATGGAGAGATAAAGGAAGGATGCGATAAGAATGAGAAAAGGATGAGATTGCACTTATCCAAATGCTACATATATGCTATAATTCCAAATGTTATGTAAGCACGATGTCAAAAAAAAGAAGAGGAAAGTAAGGTTTCCTGCACGAGATGTTATTGTTAGATAAGGAGCCACTACGTAAGGTAAGTTAAGACAAGGAAATAACCTAAGAAATATTACACAGAATATGATATGAGAAAAGGTCAATGAGTAATTAGTAGTTGATTCAGGAAGAGCCTAGTCATGACTAGACAAGAAGTTATGGACAAATCAACAGATCATGCAAGATGAATGTAGTAAACCCCAACATGGAGAATTCAGCCTCGCAGTAATGTCATTATAATACTTGAGATATATTCAAATAGGAGTCGAGGTGGTTAAAAGTATCGTATGTGTGTTATGGGGATAAAAGAAAGTTCCACTGGGAAGGTAATCAAAATATCAGTTCAGAAGCAACCCTACAAGCAAAAGGGCATGGAGGTAAGCAACTACAGATAATTATAGGCAAGGAAGGACATCAAAAGGTCTGTAATAAGCTCATAGCTTTACGAGGGTCAAGGGTTCTCCCTAAGTACTAAAAAGAAAGACTAGCTGAGGAAATAAGGAAGAAGGCTTCAACCTAAGCTGGGTGACCTAAGGAGGAAATGGTCTTATAACGACAGTCTCACACAACATTGTATGCACTCCAAGAGAAAATGACACCTACCGTGGCTAAGGAACGGGAAGTAAAATCAGAAGTGATATTCAAGATCATATGAGTTCTACGGAATTCTAGTATGCGTGGACACCAAGATAAGCTATGTATGCATGCAAGAAGGGGGCAGAAAGACCAAGAAAGTAATTGCATACATTTGAAGAAAGATGAGATGGAACAAAAATAATTATTCGATTCATGATCCAGAGTATGTTATAAACGCACTTAAGATTTTGGAGTTTTATACATGCAGCGTATACAGCCGTAGAAAATTTCGGTATAAGTTAAAAGAAAGAATTGAGCCTAGGCCATAGAAAAAGGACTGTATCAAGGATATTCCTCAGAGCCTATGAAAGGCTAAACGTAATAACCAATACCATGAACTGCATATCGGGAGGTAGCTTAAGCCTACATAAAGGCGGATCAGAAAAAGGAGGAAACTAAAGAGATACATTAACGAAGTAAATCAGGAATCTGATTATTGGACCCTAAAATTATAGAAATCGTGATTGAGAACATTGTAGAATCACTATTACTATCAAAGGTAGAAGAGAGATAATGCAGTAGCCATATTCTATAACTGCTCTATGATAAAGCCAATTAGAAGTGTCCCAACCTCATAAGAAGTTAGTATGAAGCTCTCACGAGATTGTGTAAAGAGGTGCATGTATTATAATAGAAGTTCAAGGTGTGGATGTGAATTATACCTATGTGGAGGGAAGGTCATGAAAGAGGTAGAAGATGTGATGTGAGGCTTTAAGGAAAGTAAGGTAAAGGTGAACAATGTACGAGATACTCAAAAGCAGAAGGTTGAGAATATTCCATACTTGGGATAGAAGGCTAGAAGCGTGGGGATTCAATATTCAGGAATGATAGAAGCAACATCAGTAGCATATCTTCCAGCCTATGGTCTAGGTATCGAAAAGCCTGATTATGAGAGTAAAAAATAGTTAGAGACGATGTGATGTCTCGCTTGATGTTCCAGAACAACATAAGGAAATCTATGGTGCAAGCAAGTTGAAGGAAGGCCGCGAATAGAATAAATAGATATGTATAGGTCCCAAGCTAAAGTATAGTAAAGCAACAAAATTTTATGACAGGAGTAAGAACGAGAAAAGGCGAGTGAGATGGTGACGAGAACGGATAAGTCATCGGGATTAAAACCCATGAAAACAAGAAAGCTAATGGTTTCTCTAAGTTATAGAAAGTTCAGTATAGCCTGAATGAACTCAAAGGAGTCTAAGACTAACAACATTCAGAAGAGATGGAATGCTGCCCTGTTAATAGAATGAGGGTGTAATTATTATAGACAAAAAAATGACGTTTGGGCCTTCGATTGAGTAATGATCTGACAAATAAAATAAAGGGATCTCATGAATTGGACAGGATTAAAATACCCATGCAAGATGAATCACATTGGGATGCCATGAGATACGGTTATGAAAGTAGGGTATCGCCCCAGGTGGATCGATCTAATCATTTCAGATGTTCCCCGATAAAACGTAAATCCTAGCAGTAATATTACATAAAAGGTTAAGTTATCAGTGGTGGATTATGGATCAAAATTGAGGTGAATCAATAATAGATGGATAAAAGTTATAAAGTATAAGAGGAGATTAGGCCGTCATTCTTAAGATGAACAGTAATATGGAAACATTAGAGGACATAGATTTATACGTATGGGATAAGCAATGAAAGTAGCCTAGGATTTGGTAGCAGACCTCAGTAACGAGAAGTCGAGGTAAGAGTTATGGTATAGTATGACCTATGTAGATGCAGTAACGTCATACGAATGGATAACCAGGTCTGTAAAATAAGATATAGCAATATTCGTAAGTTCGACAAAAAACCAAGCGAAGAACTTCAGGATTAGCTAATACCTGGAGGAAAAAGGAGAGGAGAGTCGCATAGGCATATTTACAAGGTCAGTATCGTAGAAACTGCATGATGGGAGGTAGCAACAGTTACGAGATTGGAAGGAATTCGATCACAAGTCATGGCGTGGGAAAGAGGCCTAAATGGGGAATGCCCTGGCCTTTAGACTTATTCACAGAACAGTTGCCAGATGGCAAGAGGACTACTAAAGTATTCGCAAAATCTATGGGATATGAGAACGATAAGCGCATCAGTCAACATTCAAGGATGAATGTTCCAAAGGAGGAAATGATGTTGTCACGACCCTAAACCCGGACCCGGTCGTGATGACGCCTCTCGTGAAGACAAGGTCAGTCGACACTTCCCATATCTAATTATTAATAATTAAACCATATGACATAAATCTAAAGCATGATAAGATACTCCAAAGTTAACATATAATAGCATAATTCACGGAAAATAACCCAACACAGCTCGATACCGGGGTGTCACTAGTCATGAGCATCTAACAAAATGGAATACTCCAATATATATATAACTACAGAGTTTAATACAGAAACTAAGAACATGTAGAAGTAAGATAGGGAAGAGCTCTAGGCTGCAAGCACCAACAGCTACCTAAAGACTCCTCGGATCTGCCTGAGCCGGAAATGATCAGCACTCGGGAGCGGGACCAGATATGCCTAAATCTGCACACAGGGTGCAGGGAGTAAAGTGAGTACTCCAACTCAATGAGTAATAATCATAAATAAATACTGAAAGCAAGAAATCACGTAAGGCACAAAAGCATGCTATAATGAAGCAGTAAAACCATTAAAACAGTAAACCAATGAAAGATAGGTAAAAATCCTTTAACTCAATTTAACTTCATGAAAAGCCTTTTTCAACAATTAAACAGGTAATTGACAGTGATTTATGAAAATAAACACATAAAGGTTTGCCCCTTGGGCACAGTATCAATAAATTCGCCCCTCGAGCAACATTTCAGAACAATACCAGCCCTTCGGGCAATCACATAGAACAATACCAGCCCCTCGGGCTCAATCTCACATCACAATGGGTACCCGCGCTCACTGGGGATGTACAGACTCCTAGAGGGGCCCCTTACGGCCCAAACACAATATCAAACCACCTCGTGGCATCATCACTAGGCCCTCGACCTCATATAAATCAAGCCACCTCGTGGCGTACATATCTCAGGCCCTCGGCCTCATAATCAGTATCAAACGTTTCCTCACAATATATGCCATCGGCCTTACTCAGTCAAAATCCTTACAAGCCACTCGGGCAATAGTAAAACATGATTCTCAGCCCAAAAATATCATTTAAAAGATCATGTAAGTGTTAAAACAGAGTAAACATGATTGAGTACAAAAACAGTGAAATATAACATGACTGAGTTCAAGTATAAAGTCAAAATAGTGAGGAAATACCAGTAAAAATCTGCGAAGGGTTCAAATAGTTGGCACAAGGCCCAAATATGGCATTCAGCCCAAATCATGATGATAGCAAATAGGTTTCAATCAAATACATGGTAAAATAGTCATTCGGGATGGACCAAGTCACAATCTCTAACAGTGCATGACCCCACGCTCGTCATCAAGCTTGTGCGTCACCTCAATTTAGCGCTATGATGTACAATTCGGGGTCTCAAACCCTCAGAGCATCATTTACAATCATTACTCACCTCTATGCGGTCCGAACTCTATCCTGCGATGCCCTTACCTCTCGAATCAGCCTCCGGATGCTCCAAATCTAACCAAAATTAGTACAAAACCATCAAAATATGCTAAGAGAACAAAGCCCACTCGAAAATATCCAATTTACATCAAAAATTTCGAAATTGATCAAACCCGACCCCCGGGCCCACAATTCAGAATTTGACAAAATTTACAAAACTAGAATCCTCATACTCTCATGAGTCTAACCATACCAAAATTATCCAATTCCGATAACATTTGGTCCTTCAAATCATCATTTTACATTTTTGAAAGGTTTCAAAAAATTTCTTCCCAAATTTCATCCCATATAATGAATCAAATGATGAATTCAATAATAGATTCATGTACTCTAGCCAAATCCGAGTTAGAATCACTTACTCCGTTGAATTTCTTGAAAAACCTTCGAAAAATCGTCAAAATCCGAGCTCACTAGGTCAAAATATGAAATAAAACCCTAACCCTCGTATTTATAGAGCACCTCCCAGATTTCTACCACTGCTGACCGCACAAAATCGAGTGCGGACCGCGGTGGAGCACCGCTGACTGCACAAAAGCCAGTGCTGACCGCGGTGGATTTGACTGCAGTGATAGGCTTTGGTATTTTAGCCATAACCTTTGCTACAGATATCCAAATACCTATTATAATATGTTTCCGAAACCTAGATTCAAAGATCCACAACTTTCGTTTTTGAATCATCCCAAAATTCCTTGTAGATCAAAAGATATAAGCTTCTGAAGCCAGACCAGTGAAACCTTCCTCACCGCGGACCGCACAAAATCGAGAATGGCCGCAAAGCCCCCACCACGGCCGCACAAAATCCTTTGTGGACCGCACTGGTGTCTGCAACCTCTCTGAACCTGTAACAACTATGTTTTTAGGCCTAAAACATCCCCGAACCTACCTGAAACTCACCCGAGCCCCCGAGACTTCAAACCAAATGTACCAACACATCCCGTGATATCATTCAAACTTGTTCAAATCTTCCGAACGCTCACAACAACATCAAAACACCAATTTAACATAGGATTCAAGCCTAAGAACTCCAAAAACTCTTAAATTATACTTTCGATCAAAAAGTCTATCAAACCTCGTCCGAATGAATTGAAATTATGCAAGCATGTCACATTCAATACTACGGAGCCACTCCAACTTTCGGAATTCCATTCCGTCCCTTAGATCTAAATCTCACTATCGGACCGGAAACTTCAAAAATTCAACTTTCGGCATTTCATATCTAATTAAACTATGGACCTCCAAAACACAATCCAAACACTCTCCTAAGTCCCAAATCACCTAACAGAGCTAACCAAATCATAAGAATTCTGATCCGAGATCATATACAAACAAGTCAAATCTTGGTCAAACCTTTCAAAACTAAGAACTGTTCTTCCAAATTCATTCTGATTACCCTGAAAACCAAAACCAACGATTATAAGTTATAATACATCACACGGGGCAAGTCATGCCCGAGAACTGGCGAGCGAAGTGCAAAAGCTCAAAACGACCGTTCGGGTCGTACAAATGTTACACCCCATATTTTCGTAAAGGAAAATACGCCATACATAAATTAATGAGAGCTCGGAAGTGAGAGGGGGTTAAGTCAATCAGCTTGAGTCGGTCTCAAAAGACTTTTGTTCTGCACTAACTCTGATAGTTTCACACCAGTAGCATTTGTATTTGCAGCTCAAACAACCTTATCCCAATTGGAGATCTTTGCTTAGGTGACCTTTTCCGATATCTTGAATGACTTCCTGCTTTTGAGCAATTTGTCTGTCGGAGAGAATCACCAGTTATCTTTGCTTGCGCCAAGTAGGCTGACAAGAGTCTTTAGGGGGGGGGGGTTTGCATGAATTCTCAAGACATGTTGACAGTAATAACTGAGTGTGCTGGCCAAATTTACTTTGTGCAACTGAAAAGCTGGTAGCAGTTTTGAGATCTTTTCTTGCTTGTTTTGACAAGGACTGACTCAGAGTGGAGGACACAATGGTGCAAAGAAACAAGTATCAACAAGAAATGCCCCTGTCGGAAGGACAGAAGGAAGAATTTTTTTTTCAATAACTAGCCTTAATGATCATGACATGCATTTTGGACTTAATAGCCGATCTATCAAACTGACCAAATCTTCACTTTTACCATTCTTATGATCTTTGAAGTCGGGCCTATCCGTTTCAATCCTTTGCATCAGCTTCATGACTCACTTTCGACTAATGGTGCCCCGAGGAATTTTCACCAACAAGCCTCTCTCATTTATTCATCTCTACTTACTGTCGCCTTACTATGCCCGTGAGGGTTTTCACTAATAAGACTCTCTCATTTTTCTTTTTCTTTTTCATTCCTTTTTTTTGCGAGCAACTCGACGATGTTCTACGTTGTGTGACAACTGTTGCTCATTGCATGCGTCTCTTGGAATTCTTGAAGGCATATTGGGAGGTCTTTATTTGGAAGGTTTTTGGATAGGGTTGGAAAGAAAGGTTGGCATAAAGGCTCAAAATAAACTCAAAATGAGGGGTTGTAGACTTACAACTCTTAGAATTGACTCTTTCAAAAATAAAATAAAATTTTTGCCCCAATTTCAGATACTGGGAATTTTTGGATTTTTTTTATTTTTTTTCTTTTTCTTCTAAATTCTTATTTGGTTGGACCGAACCGTGAGGCTGCCTACGTATCCTTATTTTAAAGGAATCAGATCTAACGTAGTTCAAACATATGACCTAAACTATTTTTCATCTTTCTTTCTGTTTCTCTTTTCCTTTTTTCTTTTTTTCTCTTTTCTTTTTTTTTTCTTTTTTTCTTTTTTTTGTTTGCCCCAGCTTCTATTTTTGAGGGCATGGACCTTTGATAATTTTTTTTCTTCTGAATTCTAAGAATTGCTCCAGTTTGTACTCTTGGGACATGGATTTTTTTTGACTCTAAACTTGATTCCCAAAGAGGGTAGTCAAAGAAAAATAACACAGGCTTAAAAGGGGTAGCAAAGGATATGAAGTGTTTGGGTAGCAGAAAAAGGACCTCCCAACCTCAAGAACGTCAAACATGGTATCTTTTCGCGATCACAACATTGACGAACATGTCTGTCTTCTTGGTGTGCCGTGGTCACAAGACATTTCTCATCCCTTAGTGCGAAACTTTCCAACAAACATCAATTGATTAAACATACTCAAACCCGATCTTCACAATGATTTGAAGGTGAATTTTACTCGACCTTAGTTCCAAAGTATTCCAACTCTTTATTCATCCTCAAAAGTATTTTTTTTCGTTATCCAATTCCAGATTAAATCAGTTCCTAAGATCTGGCCAAAATTTCCGCATGCATGTCATGTCATTAGAACTAGCAAGAAAAGAACTAGGAATAGAATGACACAAAAGGATAAACTGTATTTTATTGAGTAAAGAATGAAAGGGTTTTACAACTAAACAAGAAACCTAAAATACGAGTTACAACCCTAAAATAACCCGAATAATGAAAATAGCAACAGAACAGATAGACAAGACTCACACAAACAGAATGGAGGGATAGAAGGATTTGACTCAATAAAACAAATAAAATCTGGATCACAACCCTGAAATAACCCAGATAATAGAAAAAACATCAAAACAAGCTACCAAGATTCCTTCCTAGTGAGGAGGGAATGACTTTTCAATTGCTAGGCTTGATATTTAGCCTCAAATTTGCTCATCAGAATCAGCAGAGCCTTCCAATTTCAAAATCATTAACTCCAGTTAGCAAATTCCCAAGAGGATTCTCATACTCTCTGTCACCACGCATCATCCCCACAAAGTGTGCATCATCATGTGCGGGTAAAGGATTCTGCGCGATATTCTGGGTGTCACTGTCTTGGATCACAATCAGGTTTTCCTGGATCATCCTTTCTATTTCTCTTTTCAAATCCCGATAACTTTCAACATTGTGCCCCTGAGCATTGGAATGGTATTCACACCTTTTAGAATGGTCAAAGCTTCTTGCACGTGGGTCCACATAATTTGGAGGAATAGGTGCAATCATGTCAAAATGCTTTAATTTCTCAAATAAGCTTGCATAGGACTCTCCTATTGGTGTAAAATTATCTTTCGACTTTTGTTCCCCTCTATACCTCTGGCCTCGATGTGGGTTATAGGGTACCTAAAAATTTTGTGGAAGCTGGTGGAGATTTTGTGATGCTCGTGCTCGCCTTCTGGGGTGTTTTGGTGGCTGGACAATATACTGATGCAAAGCGACAGAGTATTGTGGGTTCTGAGGTGGATAATACTGCTCAGGGGAGTCATGGAAAACTTGAGGAGGCTGCTCATACCTTCGAGATGTTCTCCTGGGACCTCTTCTCAACCCTGATGTCATCATGATTTCTTCAACCTTCTCATTTGTGTCGCTAAAATTATCATACTCAACCCAGACAGCATGAGTTGTGGCTTTAAAAACTGCTTGACTTATAATTTTTCTTGTCTTAAGACCATTCTCTACCATTTCTCCCATTTTGATTGCTTCCGAGAAGGATTTGCCAACTACGGACATCATGTTTTGAAAGTAATCTGGCTCTTGCGCTTGAAGGAATACAGTGATTAGCTCGTGGTCATCCATGGGTGTCTTAGCTCGAGTTTCTTGCTCTCTCCATTTAATGGAATATTCCCTGAAACTTTTACTCGGTTTCTTCTTCAGATTTGAAAGGGAAATGCGGTCTGGGGCAATGTCGATGTTGTATTGGAACTGATTGACAAAAGCATGTGCTATGTCATTCCAGACGTACCAGCGAGATGTGTCTTGATCCATAAACCATTCAGAGGCTACCCCCGTAAGGCTTTCCCCAAAATAAGCTATCAGCAATTCTTTATTTCTTCCCGCACCTCTCAGTTGATTGCAATACCTTTTCAGGTGGGCTATGGGGTCTCCATGTCCATCATACTTTTCAAATTTGGGAGTCTTGAAACCAGGCGGCAAGTGGATATCGGGGAACATGCATAGATCTTTGAAGGCAACACTCTTTTGACCTGCTAACCCTTTGCATATTTTTTAACCGTTGTTCTAAGCTTTTAACTCTTTGGGTCATTTCTTCTTGTACCATCTTTCGGGCAGGCTTCTCAATGTTTGCAGGAAGATCAAACGAGTACGAGTGGTACTCAGGAGAGTGGTACTGCTCTTGTTGTGTAGCAAATTGTGACTCATGACGAGGCTGTCCTTGACCACTGGCCCATGTTTGACACATTTCGGTCATTTGCTGTTTCGGTATTCTATTTTTCTCAAACACAATAGACTCTTGTTGAACCCTCTGATCCTGAGTCTCTTGAGCACTTGTAACAGCTTCGATGTCAGTTATCATTTTTCCTTGGATCTTGTGTTTCCAGCTTACCATAAACCGACCACCTCAACTTTCTTCACAATTCAAAACAAAACATGTTAGAATGGACTCAGTCGGTCCTTATTATTATCAATATTTTCATTTTTTCATTTTTTCATAATTGTTTTTCATTTCTTTTTAATGGTGATCGAACCTGATGTGGGTTGCCTACGTATCATGTGGAAACATGAATCAGATCTTGCGTAGTTCGGGAAGATCATGAATAAAGTAAATAAACTAACTCTTTTTTTTATTTTGAAATTCTTTTTTTTTCGAAAGAAATACTTACAAAGCAGAAAGAAAATACTTTTGGATTTCAATTTTTTTAAGGATTTTTGAAAAGAAAGACTTCTAAAGAAAAGAAGAAAAAAAATATTTTCTTGAATTTTAACTTTTTTTCTGAAAATTTCGAAAAAAAAACTTCTAAAGAAGAAAGGAAATATTTTTTGGAATTTTACTTTGAATTTATGAAAGAAATACTACAAAAGAAAAGAGAATTTTTTTTTTTGAATTTGCAAACAAATAGTTTTGGATTTTGAGAGAGATGAAAAGAAAATATTTTTGTATTTATTTTTTTTAAAAAAAAATTGGGGTCTAAAAGAAAGACTTTCTACAGAAAGAAGTAAATGAAAATATTTTTTGTTTTTTTTAAAAAGAAAATGATGTCTCAAACAAAAGACTTTTCTAGAGAGGAAGTAAAGGAAAATATTTTTGGATTTTTTGAAATTAAGGTCTAAAAAAAAGACTTTTCTAGAGAGGAAGTAAAGGAAAATACTTTTGGATTTTTTGAAAATTATGGGCCGGAACCGATGAGGTTTGCATACGTATCTCACATCCGGTGAGAATCAGACCCGCGTAGTTCGCGTAGTTTTGACGGAACAGGAAAACATGACACTTGAAAATTTTGGCTCGTTTTGAAATGACTTTTTTTCTAGAATTTTGGCAGATTTTCAGAATTTTCTAAATACCTACCTCTCACTTTTTGTTTCTTTTTTCTTCTTTCTCCTCTTTTTTTTGATTTTCTTTTTTTCTTTTTTTTTCATTTTCTTTCCCTATTCTAGAAGCCAGTCAACATGCAAGCCGAAACAGACAGATACATAAGTAACACGTAAGATGCATCAAGATGGTCTTTTGATTTTTGGGTACACCTGTCCTAAACGGACCCAACCCCTGTGTTGAGTCTCCAAAGTCAAAATGCACATGATGCAAACAAGCGTTCCTACTAGGGATCCGGCATGAGGCTATGTTATACTAGGTTTAAAAATCTGGGTTTATTTGTTCTAGACCTGGCTTACCCGAGCGGATAGCTCGAGCCGAGGTGGGGCAGCGTACTAGGAATACAGAAGCTTCACAGGCTTTGCAACTTGCCCGAACCTCGTTCTAAAATTTGTGATATGACTCTAATAGAAGAGAAGTCACACGAAGTGCACACTCCTCCATGATTTAAAAGACTTAGAGAGAGGAAGGGTTTCGTAGCAGTTTATATACAGTTCACAGAATATCAAAGCGGTAAAAGCAACAATTAGCCCATTAGGCCCAAACATGTAATAAAATCAGATAATGGATAAAGCCAACTATAACAATTCATCTAAGCTCGAATTCTTGAAGCCTGAACCAGAGATTCTGGGTTCGATCCCCAGCAGAGTCGCCAGAGCTGTCACACCTCCTTTTTACACACCCGAAGGTAGTATAAGGGAGTTTTTCCAATTTAAGTGACATTATTCGAAATGGGATTAATTATTCATTTTTTGTTCAGAATCGCCACTTGGGATGGTTTGTTTTCTAGTGTCCCAAATCACCGGTTTATTTTTAAATCCCAAATCGAGGAAGATTTCGACTTTCCTTTTGAAGTCTGCGAACAAAAAATTCTGAGTAAGGAATTCTGTTAACCCGGGGGAAGGTGTTAGGCACCCCCGGATTCCGTGGTTCTAGTACGGTCGCTTAAACTATCATAATTGACCTATTATCTGATCTTAAAACATGTTTTAGCCTATGGTATAATTTTAAATTATTAACTACTTTTAATTAATTTTAGAAAGATTCAACATTATCTGAAACACGTCTTTGAACCACGTCACATGAAATGCACCCGCGGTCCACGACACATTTTATTTAACGTTGTTGAGATTTGGATTTGGGTCACATGAAATGCACACCCGAGTTTAAGGAAATTAATTTAAATAACGCACCTAAAGCAACTACGCACTTGAATTATTTTCCTAATCTTTGAGATTATTGTGAAGGCTATAAGATTGTGGATGTTTATTTTTGTGTTAAGGGCTTTATAATGTTCCTATTATTTTAAAGTATAATTATTTAAAGACATGAAAAATAAACTAGCTACAAGTAGGACCAACTTAACTTAAAATGGTTCATTCTCATTATCGTCCAAAGAAGAAGGAAAGCAAATTCTCTACTTACTTTACTGAAACATTTCATCAACATTTAATCCCAAACCAATTAATACTAAAGAAATCGCTAACAAGACACATATGAACTTAACTTTACCATATCAATTTTTCAATTCCAACTAGAACGACTCATAAAGTAAAATAATAAAATATTAATGAAACAAAAACATGACCCATTAAGATCTAGCTATTTTCAACGTAGAAGACTTACTGCCATTTTATAACTATACAAATTAGCATTCTCATAGAACAACATATAAAAGAAAAGATAATGAAATAGCCAATATCCGTAAAGAGGAAGAACACACAAGTTAATTTTCTCAAGCTTAATATTAAACATAATGCAAATCACAAGCAGCTTTCAAACAAACAGAACCTATAAAAATGAGATTCAAGCATTACATCATCCAATCAAACGAGTTACATGAATGAAATCAAAGTCATACCTCAACAGCCAAGTAAATATCCCAAAATAACCAGATAAAGGCTGAACAGGTGAATCAATGGGACAGGGACAACAGAGCAGTAGCGAACAACAATTCCATCGGTCTCCTTTCTTTTTTTTCACTACCTTTAGCTTTTGAATTCCCAAATCTGGGATTTTTGAATTTCGAAAATCATGGTCTTTTTGTGGAAATGGCGTGAGTGAGGGGTGAGGAGGAAGAAGGCTAGAGTTTCTTCAAAAGGAGGGGTTCTATGGTGTTTTTTCTTTTTTTGAGAAATGAAAAATGAAGAAGCCATGATTACTTTTGTTGTTCTTTTTGCAGAATGGGGTTATGGGGAGCTCCTTAGAGCTGATGGAAAACGGCGGATTCCTTTTGGTATTAGGTGTTAGATACTATTATATAGGGGTATGGATTAGGTTAGGGGTATGGGCCTAGGAAATATGGGCTTGGTAATTATAGATTAGGTCCAAAAATAAGGCCTAAAGATGGGTTGTTCGAGCCCAAATTTTATTCTTTCTCGCGAACGAGATTAAAATACGATCTCATTTATTAATTAGTCCTACTTAAGTAAAACAAATGTTAAAATTAGACTGACCATTAAAATAAACTATTTTTTTGGTATTTTCAAGATTAAAAATGACTAGAAAACATTAATGGAACAATTTTTGTAATTTTGATTTTTCTTGTAATAAAATAAAGTAAAAGAGTAAAAATAAGTTGAAATAGCTATATTAGGCCTAAATTAAATATTTACGAGCTAAAATATAAATTTTTTTGGGGAGGATAAAAAATCACATGTCTACAATGAGCACTGAGTACCAATTATTTGAAACAGTTTCATAAACCAACCTTATGAATCTCTCACAAAACCCCATATTCCTTAACACCTTAGTCAAGAATAACTAAGAAAGCCTATCATAAGCTTTAGTCATATCAAGCTTCATTACTACATTAGGTCTGGCTTTAGTCCTTAACCTTGTCTCAGTAATGATCTCCCGAGTTAAAAGCACATTCTCAGCTATACTCTTCCCTTTCACAAAGCCTGTCTGCTCTTCAGAAATAATATTAGAAAGTAGCCCTACTAACGTCTCATGGATCACCCTTGAGATAATTTTATTGGTAAGGTTGCTAAGGCTTATGGGCCTCATGTCAGAAAATATTGTCACCTCCTTTTTCATTAGCAGTAACACCAGGTTAGTATGAGTTACACATTTGGGAAGATCCTACTAATTAAGAAAAGATCTCACCATATCAAAGATGTCATCTCCAATTATGTCCCAACAAGAGTGATAAAAGCATCCTATGAAACCATCTGGACCCCCTGCACTCTCTCCATTAAGGCCAAACATAGCTTATTTTGTTACACCCCGCAATATTACGATGATGTTACGTCCTGCAGTATTATATACGATGATGTTGCGCTTACATTATTATATTACGATGATGTTATGCTTCGCAGTATTAAGTTACGACAATGTTGAACTCTGCAGTATTATATTACAATGATGTTACGCTTTGCAGTATTAAGTTACGACGATGTTGCACCCTGTAGTATTTTATGTTTAATTTGTTGTAAGGTAATTGACATCAGTCCAAGTAAAAGATTATTTGGAGATTATAAGGATTATGCTATTTCACAAGTGATGAGTAAATTCGTGAAGGTAAAAGGGGAAGCAAGTCAAAGAGAATGAATTTTCGTCAATGTTTGGCATTTTGGAGTAAAATACGGGTCGAGCGTTAATACCGGTATTTTTGAACTAGTGTCATACAAGGTACCACATGGCCATTATAGTAAGGTGTATACAGTATGCTAAAAGTGAGTAGTATTTTAAGTAAATTGAGATAATTCCTAATTATGTGGATTATTGGTTAGTGGGAGATTAATAAGTTAATTAAGAATTTGTGGATAAGCTTAATTAAGTATATTTGGGTAAGTATTAACCTCCTAATGTGGAAGCAAATTAAAGCCCAATTGGTGACTCATGATTCATTAAGAATTTGTTGGCCAAGTCATCATATAAAGTGGGCCCACAACCCATAATCTTAAGATCTTTTTCTACATTATTAAGTGAGTAGATTGTCTTGCTAAATAACGTTTTGGATTCTCAAACAAGATTTCATAGGAATCCTTTACAAAGCTTCAAGCAAAGATCGTATTCTTCATTAGTAACATGAGTTACTTCATCAAGTTTATACAAGACTACAAAGTAATGGGTGGAATTCAAGGATTTATATGATTTCCTTACAATGCTTAGCAACGTGAAAATTGCGATTCTAAGGGAGTATGGTGTAATCTTTCTCAAGAATATCATACGGATTTTTTCCTACTCCGTTCTTGTCGTTACGTGTTTCGTCGCAAAAGACGTATGTTAGAGGAATTATCAAGAGAATCGGTCCAAGTATGTTAAGGCTATCCCTTCTTTCTTTTGGCATGATCCATACGATACAAATAAAACGAGCAAATTACGCAACTTTCATAAATGACTCTATTCATAGAAATACTAGGGGTGCCTATATTCTTGATTCCCCATGTGTCATTATTCTATTATCTGTTCATGGGTGATAGAAAAATACGAAAGTTGAAAAGAGTTTACTTTGTGATATTACTCAAAGGCAAAATGGTCTTATGACATTCCGAAGATTTTATTAACGTACTTTTCATGCATTGCATTCATGTCCGTTGACCCATGACCAGATGGCGTTATATACGCGTATAAATATATATGTATATATGTATATGGAATATGGGAAAGGTTATGGCGTTATATATGCACCACCACTTGATCAGCTGATATACGTTGATGATTTTGCCCATAGTGGCCAAGATGATATGATGGGATGCCCTCAGAGGCTGATGATGTTATGAAACATGTACCTATGCACGGCATTACATTCATACGCATATGCATGATACTATAATTATTTCATAATTTACAAAGTTATTCAGATTTACAGGTGGAGTCATTTACTCTATATTTCCTCCATGTCTGTTATGTACTTATTTATGTGCCTTACATACTCAGTACATTATTCGTATTGACGTCCCTTTTTGCCTGGGGATGCTGCGTTTCATGCCCGCAGGTCCCGATAGACAAGTCAAGAGCCCTCCAAGTAGGCTATGATAATATGATGTAACAACAAATGGCAACAAATACTGAGATATTATATACTAATGATAGATGTGATCGAGTACATAATTGCAATTTAAGAAAATAATTCAACAACAGAAATGACCTTCATGGTCCCAACAAAATAAAACATGATTTCTAACATGGATTCCAGCTCAAGTACTCTAACAAGTAGGAATTTCATGAATAGCAACAAGGTTTGATAATTACATGGTACTACGGAAATAACCAAATCACAATTACCACAGTGCACGCCCACACGCCCATCACCTAGCATGCGCCTCACATCAACACCAACCACGTAACACGTATTTCAGGGATTCATGCCCTCAGTAAAAATTATATAAGTGTTACTTAACTCAAACCGCGTAAATCCCTACTCCAATAAGCCTTTTCCTTGTGAATCGGCCTCCGAACAACTCGAATTTAGCCACAAATAACTTAATACAATCAATACAAGTTATAAGAATCAATTCCACACGATAAAGCTAAGTTCTTTAACCAAAGTCAAAAAGTCAACCCCGGGCCCATGTCTCGAAATCTAACAAAATTTATAAAATCCAAACATCCGGTCAATAACAAGTCCACCATACCAAAATCATCCAATTACGACCTCAAATCGCTACTAATGATCAAGAGTTGCTTACCTCTTCAATATTAGGTGAAAACCTCTCCAAAAATCGCCTAAGTCTGCACCCAAAACACTCAAAATGAGAAGAAGACTCAAACCCTCGATTTTAAATATCTGCCTAGCCATTTTCGCTCATGCGGACTCACCAACCTCAACTGCAGCTCCGCTTCTGCGGAAGTCAATTAAGAACCCGATCATCCACACCTGTTGCCTAAGACTCGCACCCGCAAGACCACTTCCGCGGTCCGCTCCTCGCTCTTGCGCATCCACGCCTGCAAATTTTAATCTGCTTCTGCGAGTCTAGCCCCATCTATCAAAATCCGCATCTGCGGAGATTTGATGCGAAAAAAACCTTGCACCTGCGACCACTGTCCAACACCCACAGGACCGCTCCTACGACCCCATGCGCGCTACTGCGGTCACACAGCTGCGACCATTGCTTTACAGGTGTGATCGCACCAGACTAGTAGTAGATCAGTAACTCCTCCCTGATTTGATTGTTCCACTCCTAGTAATGAGTCACAAAGTTTTTAAATTTTCTTCTTTACTGGAATGTTCGTCATCGCCACTAGTGGATCTCTCCGGTGAATTTTCTCGGGGCTAGAGTGGTAAATATTTGGGAGTGCAATTGTTTGGTGGAGCGTTTGGTATCCCTTTTTTCTGTTAAAGCTTGACTTGTCATTTGGTTGGCAGGGTCAACTCCATATATAGTGTTTCTTCAAGATAAATTAGCAACTGAAATTTAAAAGGATTTTGAAGGAATGGAAATAGAACAAAAAAAATTCATTGCTTGGGCGACGCCAAACTATTTAACCTAAAATTTGATTTATAGGTCAAACCAATTAAATTTATATTTTGAGGCCTCAAGAAACCTGTTTGATTCACTTTCTAGTATTTAAATGAAGGAATTAAATAATAACACTAAAAGATAATGATAAATGCTAAAAACGAATAAAATAAAAGAAGAATTCTTATTAATTTTGCTTCTACTCGAAGATATGTTGCTTTCTCAGCAACGATTTAATAATAATGATTCAGATAGTACAAAAGTTTTTCAAATATATCTATAAAGTGGGAGAAATGGGGTATAAATAATAGGACTTTTTGTAATTGATCCTCATATCTCACATTCCTGTCATCCCCATTACTCTTCCGTTTTAGCACGTTACGCTTAAAGGATTTGTAATTGTTCCAATAAGTAATTTCGAATCCCTTCTCATTCGGGATTGGCTATTTTTTTTGTTCTAATCTGTGCATATAAGACTTCACGAATAAATCTTCTTGAGAATATAAACGAAGGAATTAAACGATAACACTAAAAGATAATGACAAATGCTAAAAGCGAATAAAATAAATGAAGAATTCTTATTGATTTTGCTTCTGCTCTAAGATATGTTGCTTGCTCAGTAACGATTTAATAATAATGATTCAGATAGTACAAGAGTTTTTCAAATATATCTACAAAGCAGGAGAAATGGGGGTATAAATAATAAGACTTTTTGTAATCAATCCTCATATCTCGCATTCCTGTCATCCCCATTACTCTTTCGTTTTTGGACGTTACGCTTAAAGGATTTGTAATTGCTCCAATAATTAATGTCGATTCCCTTCTCATTAGGGATTGGCTATTTTTTTTTCTTATCCGTAGATATAAGACTTCACGAATAAAATATTATTGTCCTAAACCTCAAAAGGTTTTCTATAGAACATCTATATAGCAAATTAAGATGAGCTTTCCCTAAAATATTGATTCCACAAATGAATCTTTATTCTAAGGATAGAATCTCATGAGAAACAACACAAAGGATAGACTAGCTACATGGGGTGTCATCAGCAACTAGGCATGTGAATTGTGTAATGCATCATATAAAGGTATAGCCCATATATTATTTAAATGTCCTTACTCTATGTTTATTTGGTCCAAGCTGCTATGCTAATAAGGTATGAGAAGTGTAACGACCCGGGCCTATACTGTGCATATATTGTCCGCTTTGGGTCCCACCCGCACGTTTTTGTTCTCCTCCAGTCCCACTGGGGAAAGACCTATATACATGTAAGTCCAAGTCTTACTAATATAGCCCAGGACTCACCCTCTCTTTTTCGATGTGAGATTCCTGCGAGCTACAGTCCCACTGCACCCAACCAACAGGAAACAACGTCCTCGTTGTGGGTACCCACCCATCGTACTAGGTGAGAGTCGGCTCTGATACCAACTGTAACGACCCGGGCCCACACTGTGCAAATATTATCCACTTTGGGTCCCACCCACACGGTTTTGTTCTCCCCCAGTCCAACTGGGAAAAAGGCCTATACACATGTAAGTCCAAGTCTTACTAAAATAGCCTAGGACTCCCCCTCTCTTTTCCGATGTGAGAACCTTAAATAAGATTTGAGCATACAATGGTCCCGAAAAACCACTTGACGATTGTCGGCCAACACAAGAGTCTCAAGGTCACAACTTTCACCATCCTATACACAACGATTTGTTTTTGACCATAGGATCAAAGGCAGATGTGTTAGGCCCAAGTGAAGCGTTGCTTGAGACACCCTTACCACTAACTACTAAAAAGCAAAAAAGAAAAGAAAAATAGACTCAAACCCTTAAGAAGGTAGTCATGCCATCCATCATCGGGAAGAGCCACCCGGTTTACACAAATTCCACCTTTGGAAAGAACCGTGTCATTAAGAAAACCAAAGGCTTATTGCAAAGATCCAAAATAAGAAGCTACGAACGTAAATAAAAAACTAAGAAAGAAAAAATGCAGAAAGTAAAATGAATATATACAAGAGGGGATTTAATTGAATATACAATAGGGGAGATGAATATATACAATGGAACATACTTTTATATACATACCCAAGGTAAAAAGTGAGAAAAATGTAATGAAATGCTGAAATTATATACATACCAAAGATAAAAAAGAAAGAAAGAAATACTAAAATCTGTCATATATATACAGTCATCCAAATCAAAGTAGGGCCTACCCCTTCAAATGAAAGCTGACATTGTCCTCAATGCCAACTAAGAAAAATAAGTACCAAAAATAGAGGAAAGAGGATACAGAAACTCCTTATGGGCCGTCCGTTAGCATGGGATCCTGAGTGGTCCCTAGGTCCTCTGTATGCTCAGGAACTTGAGACTGGCTCCCTGTGATCTATGGCTCTGCTACTGGGACCTGGGCCTGGACTGGCTCCTGGGCTACATCCTGATGCTGACTGGAGGAAGTCTCCGGTGGGTCTGCCAAATGGATAACTGCATCATCTGACTGAGGGATCACCCTCTTCCTCTTAGGAGGCCTCTCAGACTACTTTGGCTGGGGATGGGCTGCCGGCACAGGGTCATGTAGTAACAAACCCAAAGGCAGGTGATCTGCCTTCTACCTGTCAACCTCAACCCGTAACTCCTTTACGGACTCTTTGGAAGCCCGAGCCTTCTTCATCTTCTTAGCCTCCCTAGAAAGCTCCTTGATAGCCTTTCCATGAGAATCTACAGCATCCGTAAGCACTTTCTGGTTCTTTAGGATCTTCTTCTGGTTGTCTAGAAGATCCTTGAGAGTGTCCTCAATAGACTGTGGGACCTGTGGAGGAGGAGGAGCTAACTGAGCTGCCATGGTAGTAGATAATACAGACAGCTTAGAAGTAGCTGTCTGCATCCAGTTGTTGATGTTGGCGAGGGCCTGGCTCAGACGATGGGCAGTCAATGGATAGGCAGTGGTGGATGGTATCTCAGGATATATGGAGGTGGATGGACCTGGGGCCATATCTGTTGCAGTGGGAGGAGGCTGTGGCGTAGTCACTACTACTACTAGCTCTTCAGACCGGCCAGTTGAAGTAGTGGATTTCCCTTTGGAGTGCTTACCCTTAGGGTTGTCATCACCCTGTAGGCTATAACATGAGAAGGGTGCTTTCTCCTTCACCTTCACATCGTATCTGCGCTTTTCCACATCGAAATCCTCAAAGTACATTGTCAGAAAGTTGAGGAATGGGTAGGACCTGTCACCCTCACTCACCACCCGTGAAATGACCCATGACATCACATTCCCAACATTAATCGGGTACCCTGCCATGATGGATGCTACTAAGATCGCGCGGTGAAGTGGGAGTGAGTTGTCATAGGTGGTTAGGGTCTAGTCTGCTGCACACGAATGCCTCCCGCCCCTTGGCCTCGAAATTCAATGTCCTCCTCAATATCTTCACCCCCGCAGTCAGCCAATCTGGGGTGGTACCTGGGATGCCAAGTACTCCGCCAACCACGGACGGACTTCTTCACCCAATTTCATCTTGTCTAGGTACAAGGACTTATCCTCCTCTGTGAAGCCCAAAATAGTCATTGATGGTCTTTCCATCAAACTTCACTTTCAAGTTTCGCACTTTGGTGACTGTGGTGCCCTTTTTGATGTGGGCCACGTTGGTGTAGAATTATTTTACCAAGTGCTCATTGGCGTCATCCACCTACCCGATAAAGTAGTCCCAACCTGCTATGTCTCTGAATTGCCTCAACACATTTAGATTGTGAGGCAAAAGATCCCGGGTAATGATTTTTCTCTCCAATATCAACCTCTTTTCTGGCCACCACTCTCTGAATTTGTGGTAGGCAATCTCACTGATGAACCGGTCCTCCCATGCCTTCGGGTTCCTAGTCCACTCTACCCCACCAACTTGGGGCTCACCCCCTTCTGCTTCTTCCTCTACTTCTGGTACTACACCCTCTCCGGATAATGAAGCTGTAGGAGAGGTGGAGTACTTATCCCCCACTAGTTGCAGCTGAGCCCTCAGACGACCCAGAAGATACATGCACTGAAGCTTGGTCAGTGGGGGAAGGTGGAGGTGTATATGTCAATCTGTTTCTCTCCGGCCAGTCAGTAATGTACTCTGGCATAGAGTCTGATGATGCCTCCCGGGAGGGCTCGTACTCACTCCCCGACTAACCAATTGCTCTGTCTGCAGCTTTAATGAGTTTCCTTGTGTTTTTTATGTTTTGACGGGCTTGTTGGGTCAACTTTATCATATTTTGTTTTCCACCCCGGGAGGACTCTCCTCTTCCTTGTTGTTTAGCACTCTTGCCTCTTAATTTTACCATTGTCTGCAAACAAATTCAGTCATGCTTTGATAATCTCAATATGCACAATGAAATTCAAAGTTGCAGTAAAAGAAATATGTTGCAGACAGTTCAGCTATTGCAGAGTGCGGACCGCACAAAATGTAGTGCACGCGAAGAGGCCATTGCGGACCACACAAAATCCATTCACAGAGGTGGGGTTCAGACTACCCACTCTCTGAAACTATGCATCGCGGACGGCACAAAATGCCATTACGGTCCGCATTGAGGCACCGCGGACCGCACAAAAGGCAATGCAGCCGCGGTCCTCCATTGTTCAGCTTGCAGGACTTTGACAATGCGGTCCGCACAAAATACCATTGCGGACCGTACAGGGGCACCGCAGACCGTACAAATTCCATCGCGGTCCTCACTGAGTACCAAATAGCAGCACCAACCTAGGGTTCAAGTGTTGATCAATTTTAGTCCAATTTTACACCTATTAATGAGTCTCTAAGTGTTGGTTGAGTCATTTAACTACCTACTCCTAATTATCACCGTATTTTAACTACCCTAAGCTACAGAATCAAAGGAAAAACGGGAAGGGAAGAAGGAGAACTAAGAAAACAAAAATTTAATGAAAATAATAAAATTAAACAATTGAGAAGAGATTAAAATACCATAAGTAAGATGCTGAGATGATGATTAAGCCTTAGTGGTTGATTACGTGCAATAGAGAGATGAACAATGAATTTTTTTAAGCTCTGAGAGTAAAGGGTTCGAAAAGTTCAAAATGAGTGCCTCAGGTCCTATTTATAGAAAAAAGTCTTGGGGCCCAGCTTACCTACCCACCGCGGACCACACAAAATGGCACTGCGGTCTGCGGTGATCGAAACCATAGGGATCAAACAAGACAACCACTGCGGTTCGCACAAAATGCAATGCGGCCGCAGTGGACCACCGTGGACCGCACAAACTACAATGCGGCCGCGGTGGTAAACTTTAGAGAACATCCACTTTGTCAATTCATTAGTGTGATCCGTATTGATTTCTTGCCCCCGCACTGAGGTCTTTGCGGCCGCACAAAATGGCAGTGCGGTCCGCATTGACAATCTTCAGAGAGTAGTCATTTTCCAACTTTTTCCTGCACTACATTAGCACAATCCTATAGCATCTCACAACCAGTCAGTCCAAAAATAAATCCTACACTATAATGAAAATTAAAGAAAAAAATGAAGAAAAACACATGGGTTGCCTCCCAAAAAGCGCCTAATTTAACATCGCAGCATAACGCAGGTTACCATCAAATCATTTGAGATGAAGAAGTGTCACCACGTGGCTGTCATCAATTTTTCTCAAGTAGTGCTTGACCCTATGCCCATTTACTCTGAAAAATTCCCCATTTTTGTTCTTCAAATCAAGTGCACCAAACGGGGTCACAAACACCACTTCAAAAGGTCCACTCCATTTTGACTTAAGCTTTCTCGGAAACAGACGTAACCGAGAGTTGAACAAGAGAACCAAATCACCCACTTTGAACTCCTTGCCACGAGCATATTTATCATGAAGGTACTTCATCTTGTCCTTGTACAAGGAAGAACTGGAGTAGGCATGAAATCGAAATACATCAAGTTCATTAAGCTGCTCCACGCGAAGATTTGCTGCCACATCCCATTTAAGATTTAGCTTTCTCAAAGCCCACATGGCCTTGTGCTCTAACTCAACTGGTAGATGGCAAGCTTTCCCAAACACCAACCGATATGGAGACATACCAATCAGAGTCTTGTAAGCAGTTCTATAAGACAATAGAGCATCATCCAACTTCTTTGACCAATCGGTCCTATTTTCATTGACCATCTTTGACAATATGCTATTGATTTCCCTGTTTGAGACTTCAACTTGGCCACTCGCTTGAGGATGATAGGGAGTAGCAACCTTGTGGTTGACACCATACTTTGCAAGCAAAGTGTCAAAAGCTCTATTGCAAAAATGAGACCCCCCACTATCACTTATGATTGCACGAGGAGTGCCAAACCATGTAAAAATGTTCTTCTTGAGAAATGCAATAACACTATGGGCCTCATTGTTGGGCAAAGCCACATCTTCAACCCACTTTGAAATATATTCAACCGCCACAAGAATGTATGTGTTCCCACACGAGCTAACAAACGGGCCTATAAAGTCAATGCCCCATACATCAAAAATATCAACCTCAAGAAAGGTATTGAGAGGCATCTCATCTTTCTTCGAAATTCCACCCGCTCTTTGACATGCGTCACACCTCTTCATAAGTTAACTTGCATCCTTGTACAAAGTTAGCCAATAAAACCCACAACTAAGAACTTTGGAAGCCGTACTCGCCCTGCCATGATGGCCACCATAGGGAGAGGAATAACAAGCCTCCAAGATACTCAATTGCTCTTCCTCCGGGACATACCTTCGGATCACACCATCCTAGCAAATCTTGAACAAATACGGCTCATCCCAATAGAAATCCAAGCTATCCTATTTGAGCTTCTTCCTTTGGTTAGAAGAGAGCTCACACGGGATTATACCAGTCATAAGAAAATTAGTAACGTCCGCAAACCATGGAATCCCATTCATCGACACCGAAAGAAGTTGTTCGTCGAAAAATGAATCATTGATCTTTAGGCCATCACGAGGCCTCCGCTCCTCCTCCAAGCGGGACAAGTGGTCCGCCACTTGGTTTTCACTACCCTTCCGGCCCACAATCTCCAAATCAAAATCTTGAAGTAACAAGACCCATCACATCAGTCTAGCTTTGGAATCTTTCTTCGTCATCAAGTACCGGAGTGCGACATGGTCGGTATGAATTATGACCTTGGCACCCAGAGATACGACCGAAATTTCTCCATTGCGAACACAATAGCCAAAAGTTCTTTCTCGGTCACCATGTAGTTCACTTGAGCATCATTCATTGTCTTGTTTACATAGTACACCGGATGAAACATTTTGTTCAATTTTTGACCTAAAACTGCCCCAACCGCAACATCGCTCGCATCACACATGAGCTCGAAGGGCAAGCTCCAATTAGGTGTGGTAATAATAGGAGTGGTGGTCAACTTATGATTGAGAAGTTCAAAGGCTTGCATACATTTTTCATCAAACACGAACTTGGCATCTTTTTCCAATAACTTGCATAAGGGGTTCACTACCTTCGAAAAGTCTTTGATAAATCTCCGGTAGAACCCTACATGCCCAAGAAGACTTCTAACTCCCTTAACAGAGGTAGGGGAGGGATCCTTGAAATCACATCAATTTTTGCTTTGTCTAAATCAATACCATGCTTTGAAATTTTATGCCCAAGAACTATGCCCTCTTCCACCATGAAGTGACATTTCTCCCAATTAAGAGCAAGATTGGTTTCTTCACAATGGACCAAACTCTATCAAGATTCTTCAAGCACTCATCAAATGAATCGCCCACAACACTGAAGTTGTCCATGAACACCTACAAAATGTCTTCCACCATATCGATGAAAATGGCCATCATACACTGCTGAAATATAGCCGGTGCATTACACAACCTAAAAGGCATCTGAGAAAAGGCAAAGGTGTCATATAGACAAGTGAATGTGGTCTTCTCCTGATCTTTCGGAGCAATCAAGATTTGGTTGTACCAAGAATACCATCCAAGAAACAGCAGAAGGCACACCCAGCAAGTTGGTCTAACATCTAATCAAGAAAAGGCAATGGAAAGTGATCCTTATGGGTCACTTTATTCAACTTGCAGTAGTTCATGCATACCCTCCAACTGGTGACGGTTCTGGTAGGAATCAACTCATTTTGTAAATTTGCAACCACGGTCATACCAACCTTCTTCGGTACACATTGCACCGACGAAATCCAAGAGCTATCAGAGATAGGGTACATAACCCCGGCATCCAACCACTTGATCAGCTCCTTTTTCACAACTTCTTGCATTGCTTCGTTCAACCTCCTTTGATGTTCCAAGGAGGGCTTTGCATCATCTTCCAGAATAATCTTATGAATACAGAATACGGGGCTAATCCCCCGAATATCAGCTAAAGTCCATCCAATTGCCTTTTTCCGCTTTTGAGGCACTGCCAATGTAGCATCAACCTGCATGTTAGTTAGATAAGAGGAAAGAATAATTGGCAAAGTAGAACTAGGGCCTAAGAACTCATACCTGAGGTGTGGAGGCAACAGATTCAACTCCAACACCGGAGGCTCCTCAATTAAAGGTTTTGTTGGTGGAGTCTTCCTATTTTCAAGGTCCAAAGATAGTTTTCTAGGCTAATAAGAGTAAGAGCTCATCCCATGTAAAGCATTCACACACTCCACTCGGCCTCATCATCATTGACATCAATATTTAACAATACAGCCTCCAGAGGGTCCTCCACATTGATCATTGCACTGGTATCATCAACTATCACTACCGTAATAAGGTCCACAAAAGAGTACACCTCGAAACTGTTGGGCTGCTTCATTGACTTACACACATGAAAGGCCACTTTTTCATCACCCACCCAGAAAGTGAGTTTCCCTACTTCCACATCAACTAAGGCCTTCCCAGTAGCAAGGAAAGGTCTTCTCAATATAATAGGAACTTCATAATCCACCTCACAATCCAAGATCACAAAGTCAGCTGGCAAGATAAATTTGTCCACCTGGACAAGCACATCATCAATAATACCCAATGGTCTCTTCATCGTTTTGTCCACCATTTGTAATCTCATGGAAGTCAGCCTTGGTTCCCCAATACCCAAAGTCTTGAAAACTGAGTAGGGCATCAAGTTGATACTAACCCCCAAATCACATAGAGCCTTAGTAAAGTATGCACTTCTAATGGTGCAATGAATGGTGAAAGCACCGAGATCTTCAAGCTTCGGGGCCATTGAATGCACTATTGCACTAACTTGGTGGGTCATCTTTATAGTTTCACAATCCATAGATCGCTTCTTTGTTACCAAGTCCTTCATGAATTTAGCATAGCCCGACATTTGTTCAAGAGCCTCCACCAAAGGCACATTAATGGATAAGCTCTTCATTATGTCAATGAACTTTTTAAACTGATTCTCATTTTTCTGCTTCACGAGCCTTTGAGGATAAGGTGGAGGTGGCCTTGGCAAAGGAGCCTTGGCTTTAGGCACAACCGGCTCCGGCATGTCTATTACGTGTTCCCTAGACGGGTTCACATCATTTTGAGTTTCCACCTCGACATCTTGAATATCAATCCTCACATCTTTATTCACATTATCATCAATCACATTTTCAACTATCAAAGGAGCTTTATCTTCTTGCAACTCGACATCATCACTCAAAATTTGCTTTTGTTTGGAGGCATTCACATCACCGCCTCGTCCACTCCTTGTAGTTACCGCCATAACGTGATTATTCCCACCCTTTGGGTTTACTACCGTATCACTCGATAGAGCACCCTTAGGGCGAGTATTCAAGGATTGAGAGATTTGGCCTAACTGAACCTCCAAATTTCTAATGGAAGTGTTGTGGGAAGACAATTGAGCATCGGAATCCGCACTCTTTTTCATCATCTATTCAAACATCATTTCGGTTTTCCCCATGTCATTGTTGGAAGAACTAGGACCTTGGGATGGAAATGGGGGCGGATTGTTTGGTTGTTGGTAGATTGGGGGCCTTTGAAAGCCTTGCCCTCGATTTTCTTGGTTTCCATTATTCCACCCACCCACCTTGATTGTTGTTACTACCCCAGTTGTTATTGTTCCCATTCCAATTGCCCTAATTGTTTTGATTGTTGTTCTGATTCCCCCAGTTGGAGTTTTGGTTGTTGTTCCCACAATTATCATTGCCTTGTTGTTGTTGATTGCCCTAATTGCCTTGGGGTCTCCATTGTTGTTGGTTGGAAGGATTTCCCCTTTGGCCTTGATAATTATTCACGTATTGCACCTCTTCATTCTGCATCATAACCATCATCTTGAAATCTCATAATCATTGTCAAATTGCTCCAAATTCCCTTGATTCTGTTGACCTCTTTGTCTTCTTTTGTTGACTAGCATGTTGATACCCTCCATAGCATTCACTTGGTGAGGATTTTGAACTTGTTACAACTGTGCCTTTGCTAGTTGGTTCATAGTAGTTGTCAACTCGGCTATAGCCTACCCATAATCATGTAACTCCTTATGCAAATGAGTGACCGTGGGGTCACTCTGGGGCACATTGGCTCTACTTTGCCAAGCGGAAGAAGTGTCAGCCATCTCATCAAGAATTTCACAAGCCTCATCATAAGACAGCTTCATAAAGTTTCCCCCAGCAAGTTGGTTCACTATGCACTGGTTTGTTGTATTAATGCCCCGATAGAAGGTCTGTTGGATCATCACCTCAGTCATATCATTATTGGGGCATTCCTTCACAATTGTTCTATAATGCTCCCAAATCTCATGCAAAGGTTCGGTGGGTTCCTGCTTAAAATCCAAGATCTCATCTTTCAATGTTACCATATGCCCCGGTGAGAAAAATTTTGTAATGAACTTGTCCACTAACTATCCCAAATAGTGATGGAATAGTTAGGAAGTCGCTCGAGCCAATCCAATGCCTTCCCTCTAAGTGAGAATGAGAAGAGTCTCAACCGAAGTGCATCCTCGGACACATTAGTTTGCTTGCTCCCCCAACAGGTATCCACGAACCCCTTGAGATGTTTGTAAGCATTTTGATTGGCAGCGCCCATGAAATACCCATGCTGCTCCAGCAATGTCAGCATCACATTGGTAATTTGAAAATTTCCCGCCCGGATCCGGAGCGGGACAATTGCACTTGCATACCCTTGGTTTGGAAGCACTCGAGGAGCCACTCTTGGAGGTGGCGGTGGAGGGTCTAGAATATTATTATTGGCTTGACGGCCTCTTCTTTGTCCTTGAGGCACAATAGGGACCTCATCTTCAACATTGTCATCTACTTCCTCCCCCGGCGGAAGATCTCCAAGAGGTGCATTATTTAAGTTTGCTGCCATTTAGTACCTGAAGTTGTGACCCACACAAATTAGTAACAAAGAAGGAAAGAAGAACAATACACAAAACGATTTAGATAGATAGCCAAAACCGTTAGCTCCCTGGCAACGGTGCCAAAAAGTGATCGAAGCCAACCCTGCACTACTATAGAGTAGCGAGAGAGGTCGAAGTAGCTTTTACCCGATTAAGGTTGAGATCGATTTCCACATGGAGCTAGATATTGGAGTTGAGTTTCTATCTAATATGGAGTTGTGTATTTGTTCCTAATTGCACTTCTAAACATTTTTGGTTTTGAATTTAATTCTAATTTTATAATACTACAATGCTAAATTAGACCAAGTAAAGCTAAGATTAAACTATTTCAAGTTGTTCAAATAGATAAAAGGCACTAGGGTAGTGACTTTCTCCAAGATGGTCAATTGACGGATTCTTGAGTCTAAAGCTAGATTGTCACATTTGGGGAGTATGATATAACCATTGCACGATTCTACTCACTCTATACCTCTCGGTAGTTCGAGTGATTTTGCCCGAATTGACTTTCTCAAGACCAATTATATATGCAAACTTGTGCAAGCAATCAAGGTTCAAGTCGGGTATTACTATTTCTAGGTTTAACCCTTTAATTGGGGCTATAAATCTCTTGAATACATCCCAATTCCTTGTTGGACTAATTTCATGGACTTAGTCTCTCTTTCTCAAGAAGAACCAAAGTCTACTAGGCATAACCAGTGTTTGCAACCATTAATTCAACATTAAAATCCTAAATTAGCCCGAATATCAAACACCCATAGACAATCAAGCATCAAAACGCAAGACCCATCAATTACCCATACTAGGGTTGAGCCACAACCCTAGCTAATGGGTTTAGATACTCATAATTAGAGAAGAAAACAAAGCAATAGCTAAAGAAAAACTCATAATAATTAATTGCTAATTAAAACTTGAAGATTCAATGTTGCAATTAAGCTAAAATTACTCAAAATGGTAAAAGAGAAGCAGTCACGAGCACAACTCTACGTACAAAACTATCTGATTAGCTAAAAATGGGAAAAAAATCTATTTATACTAGGCTGAAAATTCTGGAAAAAAAAACCATGCAGGGCTAGTGCGGACCGCACAAAATGCAGTGCAACCGCACTAAGGCTCTTGGCTTGACTTTTCTGCTCTCTGAAGTTGGGCTTTGCGGTCCGCATAAAATGGATTGCGGACCGCATTGGGCTTCATCCTCCAAAATGTCACCTCTCTGAACCTTGCCTCTCCGGACCGCACGAAATCGAGTGTGGCCGTAGTGGAATTAATGCGGACCGCACAAAGTCCTTTGCGGCCGCATTGCCTAGCTGACTGAGAAGCATAGTCTCTGAACTTCGTCTTTGCGGACAACACACTATGGTGTGCGGCCGCACTAGCTCTGTTTGACCGAGCTTGAACTTGTCTTGGTACTTATGCAAGTTTCACTCCTTTTTGAGCTGGTTTTTGACAGCTTGTCACCTTGTTGATCAAACCTGCAATCAAGCACAACTTGTCAGCCTTTGGGACTATTTTGTACACATTTCTAATCAAATCTTAAGCAAGAAGAAGTGTAAAATGCAACATAATCCCTAGTTATCAGTACCCACAATGAGGACGTTGTTTCCTGTTGGTGGGGTGAGTGCAGTGGGACTATAGCTTGCAGGAATCCCACATCGGAAAAGAGAGGGGGAGTCTTGGACTATATTAGTAAGACTTGGACTTACATGTATATAGGACATTTCCCCAGTGGGACTGGGGGAAAACAAAACTTTGCGGGTGGGACCCAAAGAGGACAATATATGCACAGTGTGGGCCCGAGTTGTTACGAGAAGAAAAGCGATGGAGTGGTCTGAAGAACTAGACTTGGCAGTGAAGCTAGCTCATGGCATGAATGTTAACGCACAGATCTATAGAATAATGTTAGCTTGCATTATCTACAACATTTGACAGGAGAGGAACAACAGAATCTTTCAAGGATTTTAAAGGAGTACAGAAGGCCTTATCAGGCTCATAGTGCCAGGATATTCATCGTCGAGGTGCTTCGAATAAAAGAATTGCTGGAAAATTGAAGAATCTCAACTATTATTCATAGGAAACTTCTAAAGATTTAAAAGATATACTCCCCCCATTCCAATTTATGTGAACCTGTTTGACTGGGCACGAAATTTAAAAAAAAATAAGACTTTTAAAATTTGTAGTTCTAAACAAGTCAAAAGAGGCTCAGAGCATTTGTGTGGTTATAAAAGCTTCTTATTAAAGGTAAAATTACAAGTTTAAGCTAAATTGTTACCAAATTTAGAAAGGGTTCATTCTTTTTGGAACGAACCAAAAAGGAAATAGGTTCACATAAACTGGAATAGAGGGAGTATGAGTTTGGAAGATAAGTAATTAGTTTTGATTTTATTTTTGTCATAGAAGCTGGGTCTGTCCAACTTCATGGGTTTTTTCTCTACTTGTACATATTTTTCTCTGGTAAATAAAAAGTTTTAATTACCCAAAAATAAGATTATATCATCGACATAAATCGCAAATATAAAATTAGAACCGCCTTTCTTTTAACGTACAAGGAATAATCATTTAGGAGATGAGGATAACCTTTGAAACTGAAACTCTGAAAGCACCTATGAGTTTAATATACCATTATCGTGATGCTTAACAAAGTCCATAAAAGACTTATTCAATCTGCAATCATGTTTAGGTCTTGGTGGATCTATCCTAACTAGAAACTTCATATGTACCTCTTAATTTAAATATACATGATAAAATTTGTTAAAATCTAGTTGATATAATCCTTATCTTTTTTTACTGTAGTAGCTAAAAGACATCTAATTATAGTTATCTTAATCGCAAAAACAATATCTCATTAAACTTTATACCTTTATGCTGCCTATCACCTCTATTTATAGTCTTGCCTTCAATCTTTCGATGCTTTCATGTGAATGATATTTAACTTTGTATACCCATTCGCATGACAAGACCTTTTTATAATGAGTAAATGCTACTACATTTTAATTCTCATATATGACAAGTACCTCGATTTCTTTCTACATTGCTTCCTGCCATCCTGGGTGGCGAGCTGCCTAGGAGACGGTGAATGGGTATTGCACATCTGAAAGTGAAGAGAATGAATAAGAGACATGCATTATAAGAGAAAGAAAATATGTTTTTCTCACTTCTTTTAGTTGGTCTGCATTGGTGATATAATCATTTAGATATGAAGGTATTTTAGATACTCTAGAGGATTTTTTGGCTATGACTGGTGAATTTATGAGATTAGCACCTCTAACTCCAGGAATAGAGAATATTTGAGTTGTCCTAAAATAATGAATAAATTATGTGTTCTTGAGGATCATATGTTTATTGGAGGTATTTTTGGAATATTAATACTCAGTTTATGACCATTTAAGAGAGGAAAAATTGATTTCTGTGATTTTCTAAGGTTTAAAGAAGCAAAAGGGCAAACGTCTTCATGAAATACCACATATCTTTGTGTTTAGATTAAAGACTTTATACCCTTTCTTACCCTTTAGATATCCCAGAAAAATACATGATAAGCTTTAAGATCAAACTTTATCCTTTGAGATGATAAAGCTGAAATTAAAAAACAAACATCCAAAACATATAAGTCAAGAGTAATTAGGTAATTAGGTCTGGTCTTGAAGAGTATTTCATATGGTATCTTCAATTTAATACCTTTAAGGTCAATTTGTTAATCAAATGAGTTGCAATAAATATGCAATTTCTCAAAAAACGAACAAGGAGGTGAGACTGATATAGTAGAGTGAACAATGAGGTGAGACTGATATAGTAGAGCCCTAGAAGTCTCTAAAAGATTTTTATATTTGTGTTCCATAATTTCATTTTGTTGTGGAGTTCCAATACATATTGCCTGATATATTATACCTTAGTTTAGAAAAAATTCTTCTTGAAGCATTCTCTGGATGTATGACTTTAGTTTTGTTTTGAAATTATCTCTCTATCTAGCTACGAAAGACTATAGAAATTAAAAAAACATTTGATTTTGTGATAAGAATATAGGTAGAAGTACCCCTATTATCATCAACAACTATAATAAAAGAATACTTGTATCCATTAGAGGTATGTATGTTATAAGGGCTCTATGTGTCTGCATAAATTAACTCAAATATATTCTTATTTATAATAGAGAAGCTAGAAAATTACAACTTGATTGCCTAACCATTGGACAATTCACAAAAGGCATAGAAAAATCAAGACAAGAAGAACTAGGAATATAGGAAATATTTTTCATATTACTCAAAGGAATATGGCCTAAACGATAGTGTCATAGCTTATTTTTTTTACTTCTGAATGACTAGAAAAAGAAATTAAAACTGGAGAAGATTTCTGATTACATGTATACATTTCTAATACAAATGGACTATTAGATGAAAATGGCTACTTGAAAATGAGTTATGTAATGACCCGATCGATTATTTTGAGAATTTGCATTTAGTTCGGTGGCTTGAGGTTATGAGTAGCTTCATATGATGTATTATGACTTGTGTGTATCGTCGGTTTTGATTTTCGAATGGTTTAGGATTGATTTGGAAGAACAATTCTCAACTAGAAAGATTTAAGTTTAAAAAGTTGACCAAGTTTGACTATGATGTAGGTAGTTGACATTGAATAAGAGTTTGATGGTTCCGTTAGGTCCGGATGATAATTTTGGACTTACGGGCGAATTTGTATTTGGAAGTTTCTAGAAGGTTTTGGCTCTAATTCGAAGATTGACAATTTAAAAGTTCGGAAACTTTATAGGTTTGATTGGGAGTTGACTTCGATATTATATGATTTGGATTTTTATTTGGGAGTGGGAATAGGTTTGTTATGTCATTTGAAACGTTTTGTAAAAAATGAGGTGATTCTGAGTTGTTTAGACGTGTTCGGCGTAAGTTTGAATCTGGAAGTTTGAAATAGTTCATTAAACTTGATTTGAAGTGTGATTCGTGGTTTTAATTTAATATTTTGTGATTTGAGGCCTTTATTAGGTCTGTGTTATATTTTAGGACTTATTGATATATTCAAATGGGATCCTGAGGGGCTCAGGTGAGTTTCAGATGGAATTCGAACCATTTTGAGTCATGTTAGTTATTGTTGGTTTTCTGGTGGTTTTGATGCTTCAGGTGTTCTTTGTGATCACGAAGGTGTGGCCGCGAACACGATGTGTATGTGGGATCTGGGTGTTTTGACTTTATGCGTTCGCAATATAAGGGTCGCTTTCGTAGAGGTTCAGTAGCTAGAGCGTCATGTTTACGCAGCTGGGTCGTGTTCCTGATGGTTGGTCGATTAGTGCTTTATGGTCGCGTCTGGATGTCACGATCACGATGTTGTGCAGGCTTGGTAGGCAATGTACAATGCGCTGGCGAGGACTGTGCTGCGAACGCGAAGGCTTATTGGGGTAGTGTTGTTTTCTTCGACGCGATCACGAAAGATTTTCCGTGATCGCGTTGTGTTTAACTTGGCAGAATCATTTAAGTACTCTATTTTGAGGGCTTTGATTATTTTATCATATTTTGAGTTTGGGAGCTCGACTTTGGATGATTTTAGAGAGAAATTTCATCATTTGGATTGGGGTAAGTATTTTAGACTCGATTTGATTATTTTACATGATTCTATCTTTGATTTTGCCATTTGATCGATGAATCTAAAAGAGAAATTTAGGAGTTCGTCTAAACTTTTCTAAAGTGAATAATTGAGTTTTGAACATCGATTTGGAGTCAAAATTGGATGATAGTAGTATGGTTGGACTTATATTTTAATAGATTATCAGAATTTGTGAGTTTTATAAGGATCCGAGGTGCAGGCTCGAGTTGATATTGTGGTTGACTTTGAGTATTTGATTAAAGATTCAAACTTTATTCTTTGGATTTGTTTTTTATGGCGTTATTTGATATTTTTGAGTTGCTTTTGGCTAGTTTCGAGCCGTTAAGAGGTCGATTTGTGTGGGATGGCATTTCTAAAGTATTGTTTTGGCTTGTTCGAGGTAAGTAACATATCTAAACTTTAAGTTGAGGGTAATTATCCCTAAGAATTGTGATACTTGAGATGTGTTGGGGTGATGCACGTGCTAGGTGATAGGCGTCTGTGCATGCACCAAGGTGTTCATGATCAGGGTAGTTCTTAGGCTATAATATGCCATGTTTTGCTATCATGCTTCTTTAATATCATATTTTCTCCAATTGTATAACTATGTGAGTTATTATTCATGTTAGGAATCATGTCTAGGCTATCTGCTTAATTATTTGAGATATGATAGGACTATTTTTTCCATGTTGAGCTATTTGCCTTATCCGTAGTTATATTGTTCAGTCATGATAGTTATATTTGTATGTTATATCTTTTTCTCTATGCACATTTAATATGGTGTCTCACATGTTATTAGTGTCCTTCTACGTGCCACGAGTTTGAACTGAATTTTGGCACATTGTGATATTTTGTATTGTATAATTGGATTATGTTACTGTGAGATGTTAGTATATGGAAACTTAAGCAAATTGATGTTTGATGTGGGCCATAAAGCCGTGGTGATTGATAGTGAGGTGACGCTTGCGTCGAGGCTATGTATTGGACTTAGTGTTATTGATATTAAGGTGACTGTTGATACCCAATTTTTCCCTGTATTTTTTATATGCAAAATACCTTTCAAAATAGCATGTATATGCATATATAAGTATATCCCAAGGTTACATTATTTTTTCTTAATTTTTCAAAGATTTTCAAATCAATTTACTGCCTTATTTTATCAAAAAAAACCTAATAATTATCCCCAATTTATCATTTTGGTGATTTATTTATTAGATTCTCATGTTTATATTAAAATATAGCTAAGACATTTTTCACACATTTTTTTTACAAATTTATTTGGTTTTTTTAAGGATAAAATTACATAATTGTAATATTAGCCATTTTTATGTTTAAATCCGTCATGTTTATAAAATGAGATTCTGTATTTTTAAATTGATAATTATACGTTATAAGTCATTTTAGTGCTTTTAATTTGTTTTCAGAAATTTGTTTATTATTTTTTTATAAATTAAATGGGGAAAAAAGGACTATTTAACTTATAGCCACATTTGGCCTGATTAAACCCAATACCCAACCCAAATTAAATCAACCCAAGACCCAAGCCCAATCCTAAATCTACCCAACCCAACCTGGACTAAATCCTGGCCGTTGATCATTTTTGGTCAACGGTCCAGATCCGCCCTTACCAAATTAAACCAACCGACCCCCCAAGACCCCTCTCATTCTTCACTCAACCGACTCTCTCTCTATCTCTCTATCTCTGGTTCTCTCTAGAACCTTCCCCCTTCCCTTCCTCTCCGATGAGTTCTATCCATCTTTCACGGCCACCTCCTGGCCTGTATCCATGGTGGTTTCACCACCCACCGGCCTTCTATGGATCCTCACGCTTGGTTATTGAAGTTTCATCACTTGACCACGAAAAGATGGGTCCAGACCCTTGTTGATTCAAGTTTCACGGCCATCTCCAGCCTTGCTCCGGCAAGCCATGTCTGTTTCGAGCCTGGCCTCGACTCCTCCTGCTTAGATCCAAGCCTTTCTCACCGTTTGGGTTTCTCTGAAACCCTAGCTTTTGAGGTTCTTCTGATCTCTGTAGATCTGTTCCTGATCCATGTTTTCCCTATGCTTTTAAACGATTTTTTGATATTTCTTTCAAAAGTTATGCTTTCAAAGCCTTTATTTTCTGATCTAGGGTTTTTAGATGTTTCTCTGATTTTTCTTTTTCTTTTATGTGCTTCTTCTACTATGTTTCTTCTACTGTGTTCTTTGTGTTTCTTCTACTGTGTTATCGTTAAGTTTCTGCTATCATGTTCTTAATCAGTTTTTTCTGCTATGTTTCTCATTAGCTTCTTCTACTATGTTTCTTTTATTGTGTCTCGCATGTTGTTCTTTTACTATGCTTCTCATGAGTTTCTACTACTAAAAGAGCATGCTAAGGGTCTCAGTTCCTTTCTGATACCTTTGAACCTGTTTCGATTAGTATCTTTTCCTTGATTGCTTGTCCTCTCACCTCTGCAATCGATTGATGGTAAAAACCCTAGAATTTGTGGGGTTCATCTGAGTTTTGAGACCATTGGCTATATGATTTGCTTGTGCTTCATCTCTGAACTTGCCTAATTTCAAAAACCCTAATCTTTTGCACCTATTTAAATTCCTGGAGTTGTTTCATCTAATGCTTCATTAAGTTTCAAAATCATTGTTTAAATTTTGTTTCTTCATATGATTCTGACTTTTGCTAAACTCTATAAGACCTTTTACTTGACCCCTTTTCGCATGCCTGATACTTGTGTGCTCTTTATATGTGCTGAACTTCCCTCTAAAAGGGCTTTCAATTTTTGATTAATTTCAGACTTCCTTTGTACAAGTTTGATTGATTTCTTTCCTTGTTTGCTGACTGCCCTATTACTCGACTTAAGTTAAAAAACTTTTCTCAGCTTTTCTGACTTGGTTCATTCATGGACCAGTGATTACAAAATCTCTGATCCTTAATTTACTAGCTACTAATTGATTTCTCTTACCTTATTTATGCAACCGTGTATTTCAAAGCTCTGCCCCTTAAATAAACTTCTATGTATTTACCCCTAATTGCCTACTTTGCACAAGATGTTTATTTGATTTCTTTCCTTAAATAGTTTTACCTTTTGAGTCTGAATTCCTAAATTAAAGGAAGTCTTGTGTTGATTGATTCTTAATTGACATCCAGTTCCTTAATTGTTTTCTTACCTTATTTCTGCCTGTTTTTCACACTATAAATACACGGCTCTTTCATTAGCACACCCATCATTCATAGTCTTTCTGAACTTACACTTACACGCAATAGTATATTCTCTTATTGTCTTCACTGTGGCCTGTTTACAAGACCTACTGCTTTCTCTATTTGTTTCTTTGAAACTCGTATGTCCTGATTTAAGCTTTAGCACCACAATAAAGTATTTATTTACTGCTTTCGTATCTATGTCTACTCACTATTTCTGTATAGTTCAACACTTACTTTAGCATGCTAATTTCTTTCTACCTGTTCTATTCTGAATCCCAAACCCCTTCCCCCTATATGTTTGAGCTATGGTTTAAGGCATGGCAATAAGAAAATTATTGTCCATGAATTAAATTTGATCCCTTGGGATCCTAGCCTCTAAATAGTGTGTTCTAACAGGCTTATGGGTATGCTGGCATTCTCCATTGCTGGGCATACCCACATCATGCCCTTGTCTCTTTCAATTTCCCTATTCCCCCTGAACCCCTTATGTGTACTTATTTGTAGATCTTTCCCTCTCCTTTCCCCCTTTTAGAATTCTGTTTCTGCACTTGCACACTCTCTTAGTCTTTAAGTTCTGCCTCTCTCTTGTGAGCCTTACGTTGGGACCCTTTGAGCTCCCTCTAAACTTGGACACTTGAGGGTTGGCCCTTCCACACTGCACTTGTCTATACATTTGGGTGTGAGCATTACTCGGAGTCCTTTTTGAGGCTCTTAGGGAACTTTGACACACTTGAATGGGAGAAAGGCTTTGGATCTTGATCTTATGGAGTTGGTTTACCTCATATTTCAGACATGAAGTCTGAATCAAGCTCTCCTTTGGTTGTACTTTTATTTAAATTTTTCTGATGTATTTTACTTTATTCTGGGCTGTAATAATTCGTAATAAACTCTTGGGGATGGCTAGTGAAAAGGGCGGGTAACTATGTATGCAAAGGGTAGATACCATACCTATAGGTCATTCTAAATTCTGCAACTCTCATATAGAAATCATGCCTATAAGTCATTCTGAAATCTGCATGCATATAGAAATCATGCTTATAGGAATCATGTCCATAAGTATGGAAATCTGAATTCCACATATGCATATAGAAAATATGCTTATAGGTCCTTCTGAATCTTGTATATCCATTTTCATCTAGAAATCTTATTCATAGGTCTTAAACAATCAACTGCATATAGATATCATGTTCATGTCTTAAAACAAATTCTTCCAGTTAGATACCATGTTTAGAGGTTAAAACCTATCTTCAACACCTAGATATTATGCCTATAAGGTTTCTACACTTTTACCATGTCTATAAGGCTTCTGACCAACTACGCGTAGAAAGCATGTCTATAGGAATTATTAATCGAATCTGAATCGCTTCATTCACGTCTAGAGCTAAACCAGTAATAACAAGGATCATCATTTGCAGAACTCATGACCTTCATAAAACTTGCTTTCTTTAATCCGACAACCTTTTTAACCAGTACGTATTCAGTTTATTATTATTGCTTTCTGAATTCAGTAGATACCATGCCTATAGGATCCTTGCCCAACACTTAGGCAAGCCTTAGGGCGAAGTTATAAACTGAATCTGTGTTATTAACTACAACCAGCAGGCAGGCCTGATTCGGGTTTCTTATCTGAATTATGTAATAAATCAGTCTGCCTCAACCTTTAAGTTCTTAATCAGACCATAAATAGTATGTGAAAGTCATGCTAATTATGTGTTTTCTTTGTTCAAGGAGGTATATCTGAGCCTTTTACTTGTTATGTGCTTTCCCCCAACTTGCTATACATGTTTTTGTATGTCGCCTTAGAATTTTGCCTTTGAAACTACAAATAAGCCTAATATCCCTCCTCCTTAGTATTAGTAGTCCTAAATGCCTCCGGGACTGATAGGATTGGGATGGGTAATAGCCTGCAATAAGTAAACGAGACCATTCTGCACTTTAATACCTTAACGGGGTGGGAAAGGGTAGATATGGATATGATGACCATGTGATAACATCTCGTGTAGCCCCTAACTGAGGAGTGATTACCGGATGTTGTGTGGGGCGATCCATATTATTAATAAACCTAGGACCCCCCCCCCCCCTTTTCCTTTGTTTCTTTGTTTCTTCTAAAGATTTCAAACTATTTCTTTTAAGAAAATCAGTTGCCTTTTAATTCTTTCCATTTTTGTTTGTAACCATTATGTGAAAATCCGCTCTTATTTGAAGTTTTATTTGCCTACATGTTATTTGCACCTAAATTCACAACAATAGTCTGGCCGGGAACCATACTAGTGGATCCTAAGGGGTGCCTAACACCTTCCCCTTGGGATAATTTCAAGCCCTTACCCAATCTCTGGTTACTCAAATCAAACCTTCTTGGTGTCCTAATGCACCTTAATCATTAGGTGGAGACTCTTCAATTCAAACCCAAATTCCCAAAAAGGGAACGAGTTGTCCTCCCAAATGTCATAAACCCAATTTCACGAGAAAAAGGGAGCGCGGCAACATGCCGACTCTATTGGGGACCTTTTAGGCTTTTACCATTTCAGACTATTATTGTGGCTTGACATTTTCTTTATATGCCTTTATTTATTTAATACCTTTAAGCATTCAATTCCCCTTTTCAACTACAAAACTGACTTGTCTTTTTTGTTTCTTTCCTTTATTTTATTTACTGGTTTCCTTTATTACTGCTTTAAATTATGAAGAACTGTTGTATTTACTTCTTTCTCAACGTGCAAATACGTGACAACCTGCTTTAGTTATTGCATAAACATGTTTTCAACATCATATTCCACTCGTGCCAAACAAAATACCATAGCAACGCTTATAATGAGTGGTTGCGCTCTTCCGATATTATCACCCCTAAATCCGGCAAAGGCATATTTGCGATAAAACCAGTCGATCAATGGTGTAGTCGACAGTTCCGCGCCTTTCCCTCTTGAGTTGTCCACTCAAGGGTACTAGTCTAAAACCCCATAGAAACCTTAATCTATTTAATTGTGCATGCATCATGGTCAAACCTAACCGAGTCAGTTATGTTGTCCACATAATGACTCTTTAAGATAGCCTTGTCCAAAGTCCACTGGTTTCCCTAAAACACAAATGGACACTACCACGTTTTGTGCATATTTTTGGAGAACTAAATGTTTTTATGCCAATTATTGATATTTAATAGTCGAGTCTGGTGGGGGTAAGGGCCTAACCTTTTTGTCTTATAGAAATATGAGGCACGAAGTCCCCATATTCGGCATAGTCACCAACATCTACCCAAAATTGCTAAGCTGGTAGGAGGATCTTCATTCCAGTGATCAGACTCTTGTCCGAAAATACCTAGGAAAACTACCTTCTCTCCTGGAAATCCAACCTAACAACAAGATCATAGAAGCTGCCACTCTGTTCTGGGATTGTGATAGGTCTGTGTTCGGCTACGGGGACATTGAGATGACACCGTTGCTAGAGTAAATAGGAGGATTAACTGGTATACCATGGGAAATTCTGGGTTTGTTAATGTCGGAAAACCGCAAGGGTAGAGGTTTCCTCAAAATGATGGGTCTAAAGAAGAATCCAGACTTGACATGCTTGAAAGAGTCATCTATTCCCTTTGATTATTTGTACAAGAGGTACGGTCACAACAAATCTTACCGTACTTATCCTGACGAGTTCGCCCTCACATCATTGGGGCATATTCACTGAAGGGTCTTTGTCTTCATATTTTGCTTCCTGGGATGATAGTGTTTCCAATGAAGAAAGCAAGGATCCACACCAAGCTAGCTATGGTAACCAAAACTCTAATGGTGGGAATTGGTGGGCAACCATTCAACATAGTGCCCATGATCATTGCAGAGATATACCGAGCCTTGGAGAAGTGTCAACAAAGAGCCAAACATTTCGAGGGCTGCAATTTGCTACTCAAGCTCTGGCTCATGACCATCTCCAAAGGGGTGAATATCGGCAATAGATTCAGCGAAGGGATTGGGATGATCACATAGCCTTCCATTATCCAAGATGAATGAACTACATGCCCAACATGTTTGCCCAACCAGAAGACGCTAAGGGGTTGTTAGAGTTGTTTGAAAATTTAACTGAGGATCAAATACAATGGATGTTCGAGTGGTTCCCTACTGAGGAATTCATCGCCCGATCCAGGGATGCACCATTTCTGATAGTGATCGGTTTGAGAGGAACCTACCCTTATGTCCCTCTCCGAATTATGAGACAGGCTGGTAGGAAGTAGGTTATACCAAGGGTCGGCAAGATGAGTCACTTCTGGGCTGAATTTCAAGATGATGATAGTCCTTACAAGTGCCAAGCTCAGCATATGTGGCACTGCAAAATCGTCATGGGAAGGGATACCATCAAGCTAGACAGATACCATACTGGTTGTACTCCATACTATTCAAGCTGGATGGAGGATAATCATAATGGTCTGGGTCAACCCGAGTTTGTTTGAGGTCACAGAATCATAGATGAAAAGGCTGAGGCATAGGTCAAATACAATCAACTACGCAAGAGGATTCGGGAATGTGAAAGCGAGCACCGTGAGATAAAAGAAGCCCACCAAAGGCTGATTGAAGAGTGGAAAGACATGGATGTCAGTGCCAACAAGCGATTGGGATACTTGGAGCGGGGTTTAGTAGAGCTGGAAAGGAAATTTCTCAAAAGAATCGAGGATTGCCAGAATGCTGAAGGAAACAAGGGCGGACACCTAGCCAGAGCCTACCTGTTGCTGGGACTTTGCGAGTTGGTGAAGCTGTTCGATGGAGCCAAAGATGCCGAGTCTGGGGAAGGTCCTTCTGGGACCAAATAGATAGAAGCTTGTTCTTTTGCTTTGAGAAATGTAATAAGGCCGATGGCCACTAGTGATATTTTATTTCATGTTATTTAGCGTCATTTTGGGATTCGTCTACTTTTTATCAATAGAATGAGGCATTTAGCACTCTAAGTTCTCCAAATCAATTTGTCGCTAGGCTTACCTCGGGCTCAAAGAGGTTCCCCAAGTTAGGACACGATTTACATTCTTGCACTATGTGTTTAAATATTGCAACATTTTTATTATAATCCTCACTAACTTGTTACCTTTTTGTTTTTACTTTTGTTTTATCCCCCTCCCTAAAGGTTAGTTCGTGCACTCTAGCATCATCATCCTATTCCACGAGATCCAGGGGCCCTCCACCCACTCCTCCTCTTAGTCCTATCAGAAACAAGAACAAAGGAAAGATGGAAGATTCGAACAACACCAGAAAGGAAAACTCGACTGAACGGGTAGAGGTCACTCATGGTACTCAGGTTTCCAAAGAAAGTGCGTCCCAACTCGAGCAGAAACTGTTGAAGTTCCAGGAGGAACTTGATCAAGTTCGAAATCTGGCGAATTTGTCATTTTCCCTCACCACTCCAGACGTTAATTTCCCAAACACTCAGAACCCCACACCTCCACAAAATATCCCAAAAACACAAAACCATCCCGCTCCTTACCACCACTGCAACACTTGCCACACTTCCAACAAATACTCCAATGCTCAACCCAGAACCATTGAACTCTACAAATGACCATTTCTATGCTCGTCATAACACCCCCATCTATGCGGAGACCGTACCATACTCCACCCAACCCATCTCAAGCACACTCGAGTTTGATGATAAAGACTCACTCATCAAGAACCTAGTTGAAGAACTTAAGAAGTTGACTAGCCGAATTCAGGGCGTCGAAGGAAGTAAGGGGATTGAAGGGTTGAAGTACGAAGATCTTTGCATACAACCCGATGTCGAACTACCCGAGGGGTACAAACCTCCTAAGTTCGAGATATTTGATGATATAGGGGATCCAAGAGTTCATCTGAGAACATACTGTGACAAGCTGGTCGGAGTAGGAAAGGACGAAAGGATCCGCATGAAACTTTTCATGAGAAGTCTGAAAGGAGATGCTCTGTCTTGGTACATTAGCCAAGACACGAAGAAATGGTCGAACTAGGTGAGTATGGCATCCGAATTTATGGACAGATTCAGGTTCAGCACAGAAAATGCACCAGATATGTTCTACATCCAGAACCTAAAGAAGAAACCCATAGTAACATTCCACGAGTATGCTACTCGCTGGAGATCAGAAGCTGCTAAGGCCAGGCCTGCTTTAGAGGAGGAACAAATGAACAAGTTTTTTGTCCGGGATCAGGACCCGTAGTATTATGAAAGGCTAGTGTTGATTGATAACCATAAATTTTCTGACATCATCAAGGTGGGAGAAAGGATCGAATAAGGCATCAAAAGTGGTATAGTTACAAACTTTGAAGCCTTGCAAGCTACCAATAAGGCTTTACAGTATGTCCAAGAAAAGGGATGTAGGTGCCGTAATGGTGGCACAGAGAACCAAATCTCCTATCAAATACCAAACCTATCCAATGTCTTCACTCACATATTAGCCTACTCTGAACTACCAGGCACCCTCACCCTTATACCAAACTCCACCACCCACTTATCAATCACCTCCACCTCCCACATATCAACCTACCTCACCAATATATTCCTAACCTGCACATGTCTACCAAGCCTACAATTCTATCAATCGCCTCCCACACGTCAAAACTTTCCTAGACCTCGACCAAATTTTGACCGAAGACCTCCCAAACAGTATACCTCCATTGCTGAACCCATTGACCAGTTGTACGAAAGGCTCAAAGCTGCTAGTTATGTCACCCCTATCCATGCTATAACCCCTAAGAACCCTTCTCAATGGGTTAACCCAAACAAATCTTGTGCATACCATTCCGACATGAAAGGACATACCATCGACGAATGTCGCTCCCTGAAAGACAAGATCCAGGCCCTAATTGATAAAAAGATTATTGTGGCAAAAGAGCATGCTCTGAATGTCCGCAATAACCCTCTGCCAGACCATAAGGGTGGAGGTGTTCACATTATTGATATAGAGGATGATTGGGACCCCAAGGGATCGATCGGTTTGATCACAGAAGGCGACGATCCAAAGAAGCCAATAGTCACCCTTAATCCGATTGTAGTCCAGATTCAGCCTTATGGGGTTGCCGAGGTAAATATGTCCATGCCACTTGAGTTTGAAGCACCATCCTCTGCAAATATGCCAATGTCGATTGAGGTCAAATTTATGTCACCAGCAAATGCACCTGCACCCTTCAAAATTGCGGTTTTACTGCCTAAGGTGCATGCTCCGTTCAGAGTAAAGATAGCCATGCCAATTCCGGTGGCAATGTCTGCCGTAACACCATTCCATACTAATGCCATACCTTGGGACTACACAGCCAAGGCAAGAAGAAAAGGGAAGGTCAAGTTCGGGGAAGCCGTTGCGGCACAGAGTATGACAACAACCGGTAGGGTTTATACCCCGGAACATTTGGCTGAGTCAAGCAAGCAGGCCTCTGGTCGGCCAACCACCACTGAAATTGGGCCCGATGATCTCTGGAGAAAGATACAAGCCAAGGAATACTCGGTCATTGATCAGCTGAACAAAACGCCGACACAAATTTCTATCCTAACTTTGCTACAAAATTCTGATGCACACAAGAATGCCTTGTTAAAGGTGCTGAGTGAGGCATATGTACCAAGCAACATCACCGGAGGAGATATGGCAAACATGGTAGGGCAGGTATTGGAAAGTCACAAGATCACTTTTCATGAAGATGAGCTACCACCAGAAGGGTTGAGTCACAACAAGGCGTTACACATCACCGTGCAATGCGATGATTATTTTATCACCAGAATCCTGATTGATGGAGGGTCCAACTTCAACATTTGTCCGTTGGTAACACTCAGGACATTGGGAAAGGGGCTGCATGAGATCAAGGACGGTGCCATCAACGTCAAAGCTTTCGACGGTTCCCAAAGGTCCACCATTGGGGAAATCAGCCTGTGTTTGCAAATGGGGCCTACTTGGTTCGATGTTGATTTTCAAGTGATAGACGTGCCGACATCTTACAATTTGTTGTTGGGACTATCGTGGATTCATGCCATTGGGGTTGTAGCGTCAACACAACATCAGGTGGTGAAATTTGAGTGGAACCACCAAGAGGTGATCATTCACGGCGACGGTAGCAATCCCATATACAGTTGCCAGACTATCCCAGCAATCGGAGGCAGAAGAAAGATAGGTGGGGAGACCTATCACCACATCGAGCGAGTCAACGCCGTCGACAAGGACAAATGGTGGGACAATAAAATTGAAAGCATATTGAGCTGGAGTCGATACGAACCTAGCAGGGGACTTGGCAAGAACCTCCAAGGAATCACTAAGCCTATCAAACTAAAGAAACATGGCACCACCTTCGGTCTGGGATATGAGTACACTTGGGAAGAATTCAACAACTGGTCACCACCATGGTACGATCCTTACTATCCGCTGGAGCAGCCCATACCACATTTGGAGCATACTTTCTAGCCAGCCGATGTTATCTATGGGTCAGAAGAAGAGGAAGCACTGACATTAGTGAGGAATTTGTTCCTAGAAGACAATGATATGGATTGTTGTGTTTTTTTTGGGAGGAGGGGGAGGAAGGCCCTTCCATACAGGCAGTAAGCAGAGGAGCATGCCTCAATAACTGGACCATCAGAACTACCAGAACCGAAAAGCCTCGGGGTAGCAAGGTTGAACAAGCATCATGCACTATCTTTTATTTTTACTAGTTGACTTTCCTTCCGCATTTTAAAATTTCACAATAAGATCTTCAATGTTCAAAATAGTTATGGAATTTATCAAAGCATTTCGATTTTCCCTATAAATCTTATCTTATTATTTTCTCTCATTACTTTACTTATACATCATTATTATTACTTATCTTGATGAACCAATGACTGTGACATGCAATGAGACAATGCAACAAACGGACATATATTCAGAGGAAGATGACATACCGGAAGAGATTGTTAAAGAAGTTGAGAATTTTGAGAACAAACCTAAGTCCAACCTGGACGAGACTGAGATTGTTAGCCTGGGAGATGCAGAGAACGTCAAAGAAATGCGAATCAACGTTCATTTGTCACCTTCAGAAAAGGAAGAGTACACAGAATTTCTAAGGGAATATAAGGACATATTCGCCTGGTCGTATGATGACATGACTGATCTGAGTACATCTATTGTGGCACACAAATTGCCAACTGATCCAACATGTCCGCCGGTAAAGCAAAAACTCAGAAAGTTCAAGCCTGATATGAGTTTGAAAATCAAAGAAGAAGTCACTAAGCAGGTCAAAGCCAAGGTTCTCAGGTAGTAGAATATCTGACGTGGTTAGCCAACATAGTGCCGGTACCAAAGAAGGACGGGAAGGTCAGAGTCTGTGTCGACTACTGGGGTCTCAATCAGGCCAGTCCAAAAGACAACTTCCCCTTTCCGAACATACACATCCTGATCGACAATTATGCCAAGAATGAGTTTCAGTCATTTGAAGATTGTTTTGCAGGGTATCATCAGATCTGGATGGATGAAGAAGATGCTGAGAAAACAGCTTTCATTACACCGTAGGGGATGTACTGTTACAAGATGATGCCGTTTGGATTAAAGAATGCTGGGGCCACCTACATGAGGGCCATGACCACCATTTTCCACGATATGATACACAAGGAGATCGAAGTATATGTAGACGATGTTATCATCAAGTCCAATAAAGCCACTGATCACATGGAAGATTTGAGGAAGTTCTTCAATAGACTGAGAAGGTACAACCTAAAACTGAATCCCGCGAAGTGTGCATTTGGGGTTCCTGCCGAAAAACTACTTGGGTTTATTGTAAGTCGCCGAGGAATAGAACTGTATCCATCAAAGGTCAAAGCTATTCAAGAGTTGCCACTGCCAAAGAACAAGAAGGACGTGATGCGTTTCTTGGGGAGACTTAACTATATCAGCCGGTTCATAGAACAATCTACAGTTATCTGTGAGCCAATCTTTAAGATGTTGAAGAAGGATGCCGCTACCAAATGGACTGATAACTGCCAAAAGGCCTTCGACAGAATCAAAGAGTACCTATCAATACCACCAGTTTTGGTCCCGCTCGAGTCAGGTAGACCTCTATTACTCTACCTCACAGTATTGGATGGAGCGTTCGGTTGTGTTCTGGGGCTGAAATGGGGAGGAAGGACAGACCATCTATTACCTCTGTAAGAAGTTCACCCCGTACGAGGCCCGGTATTCTCTGTTAGAGCGTACCTGTTGTGCTTTAACTTGGGTAGCTCAGAAGTTGAGGCACTGCTTTTGTGCCTACACTACATATCTTATATCAAGGATGGATCCTTTGAAGTACATCTTTTAGAAGCCCATGCCTATCGGCAAGCTAGCCAAGTGGCAAATCCTGTTGAGTGAATTTGACATTGTCTACGTAACTCAGAAAGTGATCAAAGGACAAGCACTAGCTGATCACCTTGCCAAGAATCCCGTGGACGGAGAATACGAACCCCTACAAACGTATTTTCCTGAGGAAGATGTATCATTCATAGGAGAAGATATTGCAGAATCCTATGAAGGTTGGAGAATGTTTTTTTATGGAGTAGCAAATTTCAAAGGAGTCAGCATAGGAGCGGTCCTAGTATCAGAAACCGGCCAGCATTATCCGCTGTCTACCAAACCCAGGTTTCCTTGCACCAATAACATGGCCGAGTACGAAGCCTGCATCTTAGGGCTTAAGATGTCCATTGACATGAACATTCAAGAGTTGCTAGTAATTGGGGATTCAGACTTGCTTATACATCAGGCCCGAGAAGAATAGGCGACCAAGAACTCCAAGATACTCCCTTATCTGCATCATGTATAGGAGTTGAGAAAGAGGTTCACAAAGACAGAGTTCCAGCATGTTCCCAGAGTCCAGAATGAGTTTGCCGATGCATTGGCTACCCTATCATCCATGATACAACATCCAGACAAGAATTTCATTAATCCCATTTTGGTAAAGATCTATGATCAGCCAGCTTACTATGCTCATGTCGAAGAAGAAACAGATGGAAAGCCTTGGTTTCATGATATCAAGAAATATTTGGCAAAAGGAGAATACCTATAACTTGCGAACACTACTCAGAAGTGCATACTTCTAAGGTTGTCTAACAATTTCTTTCATAGCGAGGGAATCCTGTATAGGAGGACTCCGGATTTGGGATTACTAAGGTGTGTCGACGCGAAGGAAGCATCTAAACTACTAGAAGATATCCATGTTGGGACCTGCGGTCCACATATGAACGGTTTTGTCTTAGCCAAGAAGATATTCCGGGCTTGTTACTTTTGGATGACTATGGAGACAGACTGCATCCAGTATGTCCGAAAATGCCACCACTGCAAGATACATGCAAACATGATCAAGGTACCCCTAAATGAGCTTACTACAACAAGCTCACCGTGGACGTTCGCTGCCTGGGGGAATGGATGTTATTGGACCAATCAATCCTGTCGTCTCCAACGGGCATAGGTTTATCCTAGTAGCAATCGACTATTTCACCAAATGGGTCGAGGCAGCATCTTACATAGTAGTGACTAAGAAAGTCGTGGCAGCCTTCGTCCATGACCGTATCGTTTGTCGGTTCGGAATTCTAGAGTCAATTATCACTGATAATGGTTCCAATCTCATTAGTAACCTGATGAAATCCATGTGTGAAACCTTCAAGATCAAACACAATAATTCTACAGCCTACAAACCTCAGATGAACGGAGCTGTAGAAGCCGCCAATAAGAATATCAAGAAGATACTAAGGAAAATAATAGAGAAGCATAAGCAGTGGCACAAAAAGCTATCATTTGCTTTATTGGGATATCACACCACCGTCTGCACATCAACCGGGGCAACCCCCTATATGCTAGTTTATGGTACATAGGCCGTCATGCCCACTGAGGTAGAAATTCCCTCCATAAGGATCATACAGGAAGTTGGGCTCGACAATGCAGAGTAGGTGAAGAGTCGTTATGAGCAGCTGGCTCTTATCGATGGAAAGAGAATGAATATAGTTTGACATGGTCAACTTTATCAGAACAGAATGTTCAGGGCCTTCAACAAAAGAGTCAAGCCGAGACAGCTCACTTCGGGGCAGCTAGTGTTAAAGAAAATTTTTCCGCATCAAGATGAAGCCAAGGGGAAATTCTCTCCCAACTGGCAGGGTCCATACATGGTTCACCGGGTTATGATAGGAGGAGCCCTCATACTCGCAAAAATGGACGGAGAAGTCTGGCCGAAGTCGATCAATTCAGATGCAGTCAAATGTTACTATGTGTAATCTTTATGCTTTCCTCATATGATGTAATTTGAACTATGCCTGACCTAATTCCCGTTTAAGAGGGGATACATAGACAACCCTATGGGTTCGGTCACAATTCAATAAAATTTTCACCCCCCCTCGTAATTGGAAACTGGGGCAAATTTTGAGGAGGACCCTCAAAATTCCGTAACAAGAAAGGTCACAATGTCTTGAACCACGACGCAGTCGTCGGTTCATCTAAAGAAACTATTCTCGATTATGTATTTATGTTATATTTTTTACTAAATCATGCCTGTTTGTTACCAAAATTTCTCTGTTTAGCAATGCTACCCCAATGATACGTACAGTATTACCAGATCAGAGTCGGGAAGGTCAAGCAAAGCCAACAGGGATACGAACTAACCTCCCCTCTACAAAACTCATGAATTTTCTTTGGATGCAGACATTTGGATTGCGAAAGCATCCGACATGCTATACATTCACGAGATAAACGGTGTTCAGGAATATAACTCTTAGAATTGTTCACGTTTACCAGCATTTGCTATCCACGCACGCCGGCAATATCCCCTATATCGCAACGTCCCCAACAGTCACAATGTCGCAACCTGCTATCAGCTAAGAAACTCTATTACCATTTGCCCTTTTATTTTTATTTCTGCATTGCATAAGGCTACCATTTTGCCTTTCGAGACTAAGCACTGTCTCCATCTGCATTTCCTACATTGCATAAGGCTACCATTCTTCCTTCCGAGACCAAGCACTGTCTCCATCTGCATTTCCTGCATTGCATAAGCCTACCATTCTGCCTTCCGAGACTAAGCACTGTCTCCATTTGCATTTCTGCATTATATAAGGCTACCATTCTGCCTTCCGAGACTAAGTACTGTCTCCATCTGCATTTCCTGCATTGCATAAGGCTACCATTCTGCCTTCCGAGGTTAAGCTCTACCTCCATCTGCACTTGCATGGCTGAAAGATCGTCGCTTTATTTTTCAGTAGCATGGCTGAAAGATTGCCGATTTATTTTACATTTGCATGGCTGAAAGATTACCGATTTATTTTACACTTGCATGGCTAAAAGATCGCCGCTTTCTACATTGCATGGGCTGAAAGATTGCCAAATACTGCATCTCATGGGCTGAAAGATCGTCGCTTTATTTTACACTTGCATGGATGAAAGACCGCTGCTTTCTGCATTGCATGGGCTGAAAGATCACCAAATACTGCATCTCATTATCTGAAAGACTGCCAAATTATCCAAAGGCGTCATTGTTCGTAGGCACCATTTTCATAGCCCGAGCACGCCATGCCATGGCCTGAGGATCTCCTTTAATCTTTTGCATATCATTATTCAAAGGCGTCATAGGACATCATTCTCATAGCCCGAGAGCATCATTTCATGGCCTGCGAATCCTTTATTATACGCTTCATTGTAAGCACGTGATTTTTGCTTCACGAACAATCGCTCCAAAAGAAAATAAAAATAGGGACAAATGACTTCGCTGTACAATTTTTCGATTTTTCCGTGACAGGTGTTGTTAGTCATTTGTGGGGCTGTCCATTTTGCATTTAATCATTATCAAACAAAATACAAAAAAATATGTGTCATTAAAAGAAAATTCAAATATATATATATATATATATATATATATATATATATATATATATATATATATATATATATATATATGCATCGTTCGTTCTAGGTTGTGATTTAACTTACTTAAATATTTTTGTGATAATTGTGTTAAAATGCTACATTGTTGTTTGTTTTAATTTCATTGTTTTATTATTATTATTTCATTTTTGTTTAAAGGAAAAAAAATAGAAAAAAAACAAAAGAAAAGAGTGAATGAAAATCGGGTTGGGCCCAGGAAATAAAACAAAAAATAGGCCCAAAACCACGTCCAAGACCCGGTCCAAACCATGCGTGCCCAGGCACATCCCAAAACGGCGCCGTATAAGGCATTTGGTCTGAGCCGTCCATCCAGGCCAATCCAACGGCCCAGGACCCCCCTTCAGCAACCCGTTTCCAAACCCGACCCAGCTACCGGTTCAGCCCAACCCCTCACTTAAACCAAACGACCCCGTTTTAATATCAAACGACCTCGTCTCACCCCTCACCATCAAATCCAAGCCGTTGAGATCATCTGATCTAACGGCTCAGATCTAATCCCCTACTCCGTATATAAGCTTTCCCTCACACCCCACGCCCCCTATCCGAACCCCACCCTTCACTCATCTCCTTCCCCAAGCCCTGATCCAACCCATTTCCTTTTTGTTTTATTCAACTGCTAATTAAGTCATTAGCATGCTTTGTTGTGATTGTTTGTTATTTTCTGATAGTTTTCTTAATTTCTTCCATCTTTGTCAAAGACCTTTTTATTTGGTCGATTGTTTTCCGTGTATGATTTGAATATATCCTGTGATAAGCATGTCCGATTAGGATAGTCGTCGCATAAATAACTTATATAGGTTCCGAGTGATTGACCAAAGTTGTCCGAAGCCCTTTAGGTCCCTGTATGTGTTTGTTTATATGAACGACCGATTGTTACCTGTTATAATTAGTATAGTCGACTTGATAAATGTCATCGATTAACTTCATACGACTGAATGTTCAGATATGCTAATGCGTACAACCTCACTTGACTGAACGGACCTGTATTGTGATTTGAATGTTGGACATTATCTATGAATGCTAGTTTGTAACTGCATTGTAAACAATTAAAAGAACCAGGCTAGGGCAGTTCTGAAATTGAACTTTCAGAAGTTCAAAATGCCCTGAGGCTACAGTGATGCAGGACAGTAATAATCAAGGGCTAACAGGGGTAGTCTGGTGTTTGAAAAGAACAGAAAAACTTAGTTTAAATGAGCTGACAAGTAGGGTACTAATTTGGGATTAAACTAATACCAATGGGGAACAAGACACAAGAGTATGAGGTTTAAAATGAATACTAAAATGAGCCCATAACTCTTGATTAAAGAATAAGCCAGGCATGAGGAACAAATGGCTGGCATCAAAAGATGGTTAGGCATGGGTTTAAAGGGTACGGGCAGTCTACAAATTGGCAGAATCCAGGCAGCTTGACTGCACTGGTTGTTTGGCTTATAAATAGGCCATTTCAGAACTTAAAAGGGGCTGGAAATTTTAGTCTTGAGAGAGGTCTTGTGAGTTTAAAGAAAACTGAAAACATAAAGAAATTTCCAGTAAACACTGTAACCAAACACTGTCTGAAAGCTACATAAGAGTTCATATTGGTCAAGCTGTCTTGGCCAAGTTCTGTTGTTTGCACTGATTGAGCTGCTTGTGATTGTTGAACTGCTGGTGTTGCTGCATTGAACACTCTGTTACTTCTGTTGTTTCATTACTCCTTTCTGGGATTACTTGTTTGGTGCTCGACCATCTGCTGGTTTTCTTTGTTCTGGAAACTGTCGCTGGTTGTCTGTGGACTGTGGAAAACACTTGTGGTTGTTGGTTTGTTGCTGTGTATCTACTGTTGCTGTGTTTATTGCATACTGCCCAGCTGATCATTCCTTTCTTCTTTGTCCTCTATACCAGGTACACAACCAATGCACTGTCAAATGTAATTGGAACATTGAGCATGAATACAAAAAGAAAAGACCTGAAGTTGACTTTCATACATAGATTGTTACATTAGATATCATGTACTGTATAATAATTTTCATTCCTGTGTTGACAATAGAAGTAGCCTGTATGCCCAGTGTATATCAATATAGATTAGCTGAATGATAGTTTATATATGTATGCTGATAGGTGAAAATATTCCCAATGAAATAGGTTGTATCTCAGACTTAGTTTTACTTTGTAATATGTCCTTTAATGTAGGCCAAGCATGAAAATCGTACTCTATTAATTAAGTTCTTTCCTTTCTGATAAACTGCTTCATATAACTGGTAAATCATGTTTTAAGACAAAGAACACGGAGACTGCAATCTCAACCTCACGAAGGTCGAGCCCGGGTCGAAACAGACCAAACAGGCCTGCATCGAACGAACAATGGCCCAGGTCTGGTCCATCACGCATGGGCTGGATTTGGGCCCTTAATTTTTGCTCGGCCGACTGTGTACGTGGCCGTGCTTCTGATTTTGTGCAAGCACTCGGAACTCTGTATAGATAACTTGCAAGCATGTAATTAATTAGGGCTATCTACTATTTTCAATTAGTAGAGACAAACGCAACAAGAAACGTAGTTGCTATAGGATATCCTTTTAAAATAAGGACGAGATGAGCCTCGACAAAAAATAAAGAAAAACGCACAAATTGCGGGGCCCTTGTTAAATATATATATGTTGAAGCATTCAGTCCCTAAGGTGGGTCGTTTAGCAAAATCTCACGACCTTCCCGGAATAATAACGCGATAGCCTCTTTAAGCGCGTACTTAATAATTTTACCTTCTTAAATTCGGGTGTGCATTTATGTGACCCAAATCCAAATCTCGACGGATCCGAAATGTGTTTCTAATCACGGGTACATTGATTGTGACGTGGTTCGAGATGCATGTCCATGACATCGCAAATTCCTTTTAAAATAGAATGAGATGAGCCTCGCCAAATAAAAATACAAAATTGCGGGGCCCTCAATAAATATTTGCCTTAAAAATTGCTTAGATTTTGGGATGGACCGTTTAGTAAAATTCCACGGCCTTACCCAAAGTAAATGATACGCTAGTCGCTTTAGGCGCGCCTTTAATAATTTAATTTCCTTAAACTCGGGTGCACATTCATGTGACCCAAATCCAAATCTCAACGGAGTCAAAGTGTGTCGACGACCATGGGTACATTGATTGTAACGCGGTTCGAGATACATTTTCACAACGTTGCAATTCCTTGTAAAAATAATAATAATAATGATAAAAGCGGTTAAAAGTTAAATTTTGCACATAAGTTTACACTTGTATAAAATCAGATAATCAAGCCGAATATAACAGTTGAGCGACCGTGCTAGAACCACGGAACTCGGGAATGCCTAACACCTTCTCCCGGGTTAACAGAATTCCTTATCCAGATTTCTGGTGCGCAGACTGTAATATGGAGTCATTCTTTTCCTCGATTCGGGATTAAAATTGGTGACTTGGGACACCCTAAATCTCCCAAGTGGCGACTCTGAAATAATTAAACCAATCCCGTTTCGATTGTCCTTTAATTGGAAAAAACTCCCTTGCGCCCTCGCGGGTGCGGAAAAAGGAGGTGTGACAGCTCTGGCGACTCTGCTGGGGATAAACCCAGAACCACTGGTTCAGGGTTAGAAATTCGAGCTTAGATAAATTGTTATATTTGGTTTTATCTGATTTTGTTACATGTTTGGGCTCAATGTGCTAAATGATGTATTTTACCGCTTTGATATTATTTGGACTGTATATATAAACTGTGCCGAAACCCCTCTCTTCTTCTCTCTTGAGGAGTGCACGCTGGTCGTGACTTCTTTCTGTTAGTGTCATATACCAAAATAGAACGAGGATTCGGAGGAGTTGCAAAACCGGATGGCCTTTTGGTTACGGGTACACAGCTCCCATCCTCGGCTCGAGTTGTCCGCTCGGGTAAGCCAGGTCTAGAACAAATACCCAGGTTATGAACTTAGTATAACAAAGCCACATGCCGGATCCCTAGTAGGAACGTTTATTTGCATCATGTGCATTTGACTTAGGAGACTCAACACAGGGGTTGAGTCCGTCTAGGACAAGCAACCTGAAAATAATAGACCATTTTTGGCATCCTATGTGCTACCTGTTGTATTTATTCAAGGGTGAATGGGTCATTTGGCAGACCAATGATAGTTGAGGACAAATGGCACTCCTTATCATGCTGATCATCTTAAATAAGAAAGTTGCACGATTTTTTAGATAAGCATGCTATTATGTTAATTAAGCACATGAGGAACATTGTGGAATTCAAGAATCCTTGGTATTCCACATGTCCCCCACGCTTCATTTTTTGGGAAAAGCACATGGGGACCATTTGTGGAATCCAAGAAGTCTTGGAATTCCCTATGTCCCCCACGCTTCATTTTGGAAAAAAGCACATGGGGAACATTTGCGGAATCCAAGAAGTCTTGGAAATCCTTATGTCTCCCATGCCACATTTTTGAAAAATAATAATAAATATATATATATATATATATATATATATAAAAGCATGGAAAATTCAAAAAAAGATTTTGTATGTTGTCATCATTTTCCACAAATTAGAAAATCGTGAAAAATAGGAGAAAATAACAGTGTAGAGATACAACTACTTATTTTTAGAAAAAAAAACAATGTCCAAGTAGTGTCGAAACTCTGCCAAAATTTTGAAAAAAAAAGAGAAAAGAAAGGAAGGAATGTTTTATGTTTTTCGTTAATTTGTTTGTTTGTTATGAATGAAAAATAATAGTCTATTTGATTGTTATAAAAAAAAATAGAAAATGGAAAATGGTCTTCTCAAAAATAGTTTATTTGCCCGAACTACGCGGGTTTGATTCTCACCGGATGTGAGATACGTAGGCAACCATCATCGGGTCCAACCCCACCTTTGCTAAAATAGCCAAAAAAACAAATAAATAATAATAAAAGAAAAACATGTCAAATTTTTTAATTTTGTCATAAATAAGTCGGGTGATGCTGTTTTGTCAAAAATAGCCGGATGTTCCCGAAAGGGACGCCGGAAGGCTGACTTTGCATAAACAGCCACCTTTTGGGTCATGTTTAGGATTTTGGTCCAGTTGACCCACACAGCCTTAAAAAATCTTCACGATGAAGGGCCGTGTTTGCAACACTAGTTTTTTTTTGTAATTTTGAAAAAAACAACAACAAAGAGTCATCGGTGAGGTGAATACCGTTTGGATTTTTAGACAAAATAAGCCGAGCCAGCTTCGGCAGTGTCTTAAACCGTTCTTGCCGAAATAGCCTTAGAGTATCTTTCAATTGTCGAAAGGTTATTTTCGTAAAAGAACGGACAAGTTTGTAAAGTGTCATAAAACAATCCTCCCCGGCCTCAAACTCATGTGAAATTTGGAAGGGGCCACATTTGCAAAAAAAACAACCGTTCAGTTGCATTTGTCAAATGGAGAAAAGGAGCGGGCCATTTGTTTGAGTTTGTAAATCTTTTGATTAGAATATGTGGGTTGTTCGATTTTCGAGTTTGTAGGTCATCTTCAAACCTTTGAAACCCAGTTTGTTTTCATATGAAAATTGAAAAAATGTTTATTATTGTTTATCTTTTATTGGTCCGAACTACGCAAGGTCTGATTCATGCGGGGTCATGATACATAGGCAATCTCCATAAGATTCGACCACAACAAAAAAAAAGAGCAAAAAGAGAATGGAAAAGAAAAAGGAAAAAAAAATGAAAAAAAAAATCGAAAAAATGAAAAATGAAAAAATCGAAGAAGAAAAATAAAAAGAGAAAAAAAAAGAAAAGAAAAAATGTAATGAAAAAAAAAATCGAAAAAAGGAAAAATGAAAAAAAAGAGAAAAAAAAAGGAGAAAAAATGTTGCTAATAATGAGGACCGACTGAGTCCATTCTAACCTGTTTTGTTTGAATCACAAAGAAAGAAGGTGGTTGGTTTGTGGTAAGCCAGGAATACAAGATCCAAAAGCACGCTTTGCGGGGATCAGGCGCAATGACAGAAGCATTCGAGTCCTATTGGGAACTTGTTGACTAAGGGTGATGATATTGAAGTTGGCAATGGTCTGGCAATACTGATGCAAAGCTCAGTGGCTAAGACGCCAGTTTCGCTAAAGTGGGAGGACGCTCCGTTCCTTGGTTAACAAGAAAGAAGCATTTGGTGGCTTATTTTGTTGTCATTTCTGTTATCCGGATTATTAAGGTTGTAACTTGAATTTTGTCCTGTGTCAAACCTTCTTATCTTTCCATTTTGTCATAGCAGTTTGTTTTAAATTTTGTCCAGTTTGTGTTAGGATTTTATCCTGGTTGTTTTGTTTGTTTTATTATTCAAACCATTTCGCTGGTAGTCTAATACAAAGCCGGTCTTTTGTTATTTCCAGTCGTCTTTTTGTTTAGTCCTTTTATCATTTCGTTCAATGCCGATTCTAGGGACATGACATGCGCACCCAGTTTGGGCCTAATCTTAAAAGTTAATCATAAAACCCTGGGAAGGTGATCAAAGCATTTAAAGGGAATAAGAACGGTTCAAGATTATTTGGAGCCCGAGTCATGTGGAACTGGGGCAAGTAAAACATAAAGAAAACCGTTAAATGCAAGATTCGCCAAATTGGCATGAGGGTCGTTCATAATAATGAGAAAGAGAGTGTCGCCCAACGGTGCTTTAGAAGTGACAAATGAACAAACAGATGTTGAATATAATTGTCAAGTCCAGCACCATCGGAAGAGACTATAAATCTATTGTTTAATTGTGTTGTTTGGACTTGGCATGTTTTAAAGACTGGAATGACGAAGACATTTTGTTCTGCTACCCAAACACTCTATCCTTCGTTACCCCTTTTGAGCCTTATTTATTTTCTTTCATAGCCCTCGTTCGGAATCAGTATCAACGACTAGAAGATACGAACATGGAAGATAAAAAAGAAAAAAAAAGAATAGCAAAACGACAAAAGAAAAAATGAAAAAAAAAGAGAAAACGAAAAAAGAAAAAAAAACGAAAGTCAAATGAAAAAAAAGAGGAATTGGAAACTACGTTTGACCTGATTCCTCAAAGAGGATACGTAGGCGCTTCACGGCTCGGTCATAGTTTTGAAAAATGAAAAAAAAAAAATCAATCAAGTAAAATATCCCCAAACAAGAAACTGAGTAAAAAGTTGCGTTTGTTGTAAATAAATCTAGTTCCGAAAGTTGTAACTAATAACCCAAAATTAATGCATTTTTGAGCCTTTAATACCCTTTTTTTCTAGCCTTATCCAAAACCCACATTACGGTCCAAAGAAAGACCTTCTGATCAGTCTTCAAAAGATGCCAAGTCAGACATAGAGCAATGCAATGATCGTGCCTCGCAGTTTTAGAGGAAGTAAGCTCCCAAAGGGAATGGTTTTGGGAGTAAAAGCAGATTCCCACAGCATGTACTTAAAGAGAAAGCAGAAAAGGGAACAAATTGAAAACCAGCCCCAGCAGGCTAGAGACCCCCAGCAGGCAATTTTGTCCACTAACCAATTATGGGGACATAGAGCAAGAAAAGGGGAAGAGAGGAAAAATCATCCGCCGGAAAGGCACCCTCTACCACCACGATTAAAACTAATTAAATCCTTTTGTCTGCTGCAGGAAAACAAAGGATTGATGATGGCAGCGAGATGCAACGCCAGGGAAATCACCAAAAACCGAGGCAGAATATTTTCTGCCGATTGTCAAAAATTTTCTCGGAAGAACGGGGAAACAATTTCAAATACATTTAAGTTCTAGGTCGCCCACCAATATAATGCGGGAATACATTTAAGTTCTAGGTCGCCCACCAGTATAATACGGGAATACATTTAAGTTCTAGGTCGCCCACCAGTATAATGCAGGAATACATTTAAGTTCTAGGTCGCCCACCAGTATAATGCGGGAATACATTTTAAGTTCTAGGTCGCCCACCAGTATAATGCGGGAATACATTTAAGTTCTAGGTCGCCCACCAGTATAATGCGGGAATACATTTAAGTTCTAGGTCGCCCACCAGTATAATGCGGGAATACATTTAAGTTCTAGGTCGCCCACCAGTATAATGCGGGAATACATTTAAGTTCTAGGTCGCCCACCAGTATAATGCGGGAATACATTTAAGTTCTAGGTCGCCCACCAGTATAATGCGGGAATACATTTTAAGTTCTAGGTCGCCCACCAGTATAATGCGGGAATACATTTAAGTTCTAGGTCGCCCACCAGTATAATGCGGGAATACATTTTAAGTTCTAGGTCGCCCACCAGTATAATGCGGGAATACATTTAAGTTCTAGGTCGCCCACCAGTATAATGCGGGAATACATTTAAGTTCTAGGTCGCCCACCAGTAAAATGCGGGAATACATTTAAGTTCTAGGTCGCCCACCAGTATAATGCGAGAATACATTTTAAGTTCTAGGTCGCCCACCAGTATAATGCGGGAATACATTTAAGTTCTAGGTCGCCCACCAGTATAATGCGGGAATACATTTAAGTTCTAGGTCGCCCACCAGTATAATGCGGGAATACATTTAAGTTCTAGGTCGCCCACCAGTATAATACGGGAATACATTTATGTTCTAGGTCGCCCACCAGTATAATGCGGGAATACATTTAAGTTCTAGGTCGCCCACCAGTATAATGCCGGAATACATTTAAGTTCTAGGTCACCCACTAGTATAATGCGGGAATACATTTAAGTTCTAGGTCGCCCACCAGTAAAATGCGGGAATACTTTTTATCTCTAGATTTTGGAATCAGTAACCCCACCTGAAGACGGAAGGTTACAACAGAGATCCCCAAGCAGGAAACAATAAAATCCCAAGCGCCAAGAAGCAGAAGGCTGCAAAAGCAAGCACGCGATTCAAAAGGAAGAAAGAACGCGTCTCAGAAGAAGCAGTTTGGGAACGTTGTAGCATGCCTAATATAACAATTTTGATGAAGAAAGCCATACCACTGAAGAAACCATTGAAAGGTTTAAAGAAGAAAGCCATGTTCCCAGCAAATCAAGCAAAGTGATGAAAACTGGCATTCAGAAAAGGCGAAGGACCAGCATCATCTCCCAAGTTCACAAAATAAGGGCATCAGAGGAAAGCGTTAGCCGACAAGAAAGCAAGGCAACAAGAACAAGTTGAAGATAGATGAGATCTCATACTCTAGCTTAGCTTCTTGTTTTTCCTTTCAAGAACAATGTAACAAGGAGATCAGTGAGCAGTAGCATCCTACAGCAGCAGGCAACAGCGCACAACAACAGCAAGCACTACAGTCACACGGTAGTCCCAGCTACCAAAGTTTCCCGAACTACATTGACCTGATTCCTGTTCAGCCTAGGATATGTAGGAAACCTTTGAAGCAAAGGTTCGGTCAAATCTTTTTCAAAAAAAAAAAAAAAATGCTTCACACGGAGTATTCGGACGGGCAAAAATCGCTTGCTTTATCTTTGCGCGAAAACCCTTTGTGTCCTCGTGCAAAGAGGGGCAGCTGTAAGCACGTGATTTTTGCTTCACGAACAATCGCTCCAAAAGAAAATAAAAATAGAAACAAATGACTTTACTGTACAATTTTTTGATTTTTCCGTGACAGGTGTTGTTAGTCATTTGTGGGGCTGTCCATTTTGCATTTAATCATTATCAAACAAAATACAAAAAAAATATGTGTCATTAAAAGAAAATTCAAATATATATATATATATATATATATATATATATATATATATATATATATATGTGCATCGTTCGTTCTAGGTTGTGATTTAACTTACTTAAATATTTTTGTGATAATTGTGTTAAAATGCTACATTGTGTTTGTTTTAATTTCATTGTTTTATTATTATTATTATTTCATTTTTGTTTAAAGGAAAAAAAAAATAGAAAAAAAAACAAAAGAAAAGAGTGAATGAAAATCGGGTTGGGCCCAGGAAATAAAACAAAAAATAGGCCCAAAACCACGTCCAAGACCCGGTCCAAACCATGCCTGCCCAGGCACATCCAGGCCGTATAAGGCATTTGATCTGAGCCGTCCATCCAGGCCAATCCAACGGCCCAGGACCCCCCTTCAGCAACCTGTTTCCAAACCCGACCCAGCTACCGGTTCAGCCCAACCCCTCACTTAAACCAAACGACCCCGTTTTAATATCAAACGACCTCGTCTCACCCCTCACCATCAGATCCAAGCCGTTGAGATCATCTGATCTAACAGCTCAGATCTAATCCCCTACTCCGTATATAAGCTTTCCCTCACACCCCACGCCCCCTATCCGAACCCCACCCTTCACTCATCTCCTTCCCCAAGCCCTGAAACCCCCAAACCCTAGCAGCCGCCCTAGTTTCCCTTTCACCAGAACCCGGCGGCATGAACGCCGGTGACCACCCCCTTCACACCCCTGAAACATCCAACCACCCTGAACACGAATCCACTAACCATGTACCTCGAATCACCCCCCATCGTCTCGAATCTGGATTTGAAGATTCGAGACAAAACTCGATCTATACCAAACCTCACCATCTTCGTACCAGACACTCCCATGACTTCCCTCGTGACCAAACCAAGCTTGGTTTGGTCCGAATCTACCCACAACTTCTAAAAAACCAGATCTGAAAATCCAGACCCTAGAACACATGAACCTGTGGAATCCGGCCAGTCTTGACAGGGGTCTGAGGTCTAATAGACCTTAACCTAGGTGTTCTCATGTGAGAACACCCTGGTTAAAGTTTGTTCGGCCTCAAATGGTCAAAGTTGAGTCAGATTTGGGTCAGTTTGGTTTAAACATTTTTCGGTAAGTTTTTCTTTTCCTTTTTGTTTTATTCAACTGCTAATTAAGTCGTTAGCATGCTTTGTTGTGATTGTTTGTTATTTTCTGATAGTTTTCTTAATTTCTTCCATCTCTGTCAAAGACCTTTTTATTTGGTCGATTGTTTTCCGTGTATGATTTGAATGTATCCTGTGATAAGCATGTCCGATTAGGATAGTCGTCGCATAAATAACTTATATAGGTTCCCAGTGATTGACCAAAGTTGTCCGAAGCCCTTTAGGTCCCTGTATGTGTTTGTTTATATGAACGACCGATTGTTACCTGTTATAATTAGTATAGTCGACTTGATAAATGTCATCGATTAACTTCCTACGACTGAATGTTCAGATATGCTAATGCGTACAACCTCACTTGACTGAACGGACCTGTATTGTGATTTGAATGTTGGACATTATCTATGAATGCTAGTTTGTAACTGCATTGTAAACAATTAAAAGAACCAGGCTAGGGCAGTTCTGAAATTGAACTTTCAGAAGTTCAAAATGCCCTGAGGCTGCAGTGATGCAGGACAATAATAATCAAGGGCTAACAAGGGTAGTCTGGGGTTTGAAAAGAACAGAAAAACTTAGTTTAAATGAGCTGACAAGTAGGGTACTAATTTGGGATTAAACTAATACCAATGGGGAACAAGACACAAGAGTATGGGGTTTAAAATGAATACTAAAATGAGCCCATAACTCTTGATTAAAGAATAAGCCAGGCGTGCATTGTAAACAACTAGTTTGTAACTGCATTGTAAACAATTAAAAGAACCAGGCTAGGGCAGTTCTGAAATTGAACTTTCAGAAGTTCAAAATGCCCTGAGGCTGCAGTGATGCAGGACAATAATAATCAAGGGCTAACAGGGGTAGTCTGGGGTTTGAAAAGAACAGAAAAACTTAGTTTAAATGAGCTGACAAGTAGGGTACTAATTTGGGATTAAACTAATACCAATGGGGAACAAGACACAAGAGTATGGGGTTTAAAATGAATACTAAAATGAGCCCATAACTCTTGATTAAAGAATAAGCCAGGCGTGGGGAACAAATGGCTGGCATCAAAAGATGCTTAGGCATGGGTTTAAAGGGTATGGGCAGTCTGCAAATTGGCAGAATCCAGGCAGCTTGACTGCACTGGTTGTTTGGCTTATAAATAGGCCATTTCAGAACTTAAAAGGGGCTGGAAATTTTAGTCTTGAGAGAGGTCTTGTGAGTTTAAAGAAAACTGAAAACATAAAGAAATTTCCAGTAAACACTGTAACCAAACACTGTCTGAAAGCTACATAAGAGTTCATATTGGTCAAGCTGTCTTGGCCAAGTTCTGTTGTTTGCACTGATTGAGCTGCTTGTTATTGTTGAACTGCTGGTGTTGCTGCATTGAACACTCTGTTACTTCTGTTGTTTCACTACTCTTTTCTGGGATTACTTGTTTGGTGCTCGACCATCTGTTGGTTTTCTTTGTTCTGGAAACTGTTGCTGGTTGTCTGTGGACTGTGGAAAACACTTGTGGTTGTTGGTTTGTTGCTGTGTTGTTGCTGTGTATCTGCTGTTGCTGTGTTTATTGCATACTGCCCAGCTGATCATTCCTTTCTTCTTTGTCCTCTATACCAGGTACACAACCAATGCACTGTCAAATGTAATTGGAACATTGAGCATGAATACAAAAAGAAAAGACCTGAAGTTGACTTTCATACATAGATTGTTACATTAGATATCATGTACTGTATAATAATTTTCATTCCTGTGTTGACAATAGAAGTAGCCTGTATGCCCAGTGTATATCAATATAGATTAGCTGAATGATAGTTTACATATGTATGCTGATAGGTGAAAAATATTCCCAATGAAATAGGTTGTATCTCAGACTTAGTTTTACTTTGTAATATGTCCTTTAATGTAGGCCAAGCATGAAAATCGTACTCTATTAATTAAGTTCTTTCCTTTCTGATAAACTGCTTCATATAACTGGTAAATCATGTTTTAAGACCAAGAACACGGAGACTGCAATCTCAACCTCACGAAGGTCGAGCCCGGGTCGAAACAGACCAAGCAGGCCTGCATCGAATGAACAATGGCCCAGGTCTGGTCCATCACGCATGGGCTGGATTTGGGCCATTAATTTTTGCTCGGCCGACTGTATACGTGGCCGTGCTTCTGATTTTGTGCAAGCACTCGGAACTCTGTATAGATAACTTGCAATCATGTAATTAATTAGGGCTATCTACTGTTTTCAATTAGTAGAGACAAACGCAACAAGAAACGTAGTTGCTATAGGATATCTTTTTAAAATAAGGACGAGATGAGCCTCGACAAAAAATAAAGAAAAACGCACAAATTGCGGGGCCCTTGTTAAATATATATATGTTGAGGCATTCAGTCCCTAAGGTGGGTCGTTTAGCAAATCTCACGACCTTCCCTGAATAATAACGCGATAGCCTCTTTAAGCGCGTACTTAATAATTTTACCTTCTTAAATTCGGGTGTGCATTTATGTGACCCAAATCCAAATCTCGACGGATCCGAAATGTGTTTCTAATCACGGGTACATTGATTGTGACTTGGTTCGAGATGCATGTCCATGACGTCGTAAATTCCTTTTAAAATAGAATGAGATAAGCCTCGCCAAATAAAAATACAAAATTGCGGGGCCCTCAATAAATATTTGCCTTAAAAATTGCTTAGATTTTGGGATGGACCGTTTAGTAAAATTCCACGGCCTTACCCAAAGTAAATGATACGCTAGTCGCTTTAGGCGCGCCTTTAATAATTTAATTTCCTTAAACTCGGGTGCACATTCATGTGACCCAAATCCAAATCTCAACGGAGTCAAAGTGTGTCGACGACCACGGGTACATTGATTGTAACGCGGTTCGAGATACATTTTCACAACGTTGCAATTCCTTGTAAAAATAATAATAATAATGATAAAAGCGGTTAAAAGTTAAATTTTGCACATAAGTTTACACTTGTATAAAATCAGATAATCAAGCCGAATATAATAGTTGAGCGACCGTGCTAGAACCACGGAACTCGCGAATGCCTAACACCGTCTCCCGGGTTAACAGAATTCCTTATCCGGATTTCTGGTGCGCAGACTGTAATATGGATTCATTCTTTTCCTCGATTCGGGATTAAAATTGGTGACTTGGGACACCCTAAATCTCCCAAGTGGCGACTCTGAAATAATTAAACCAATCCCGTTTCGATTGTCCTTTAATTGGCAAAAACTCCCTTGTGCCCTCGCGGGTGCGGAAAAAGGAGGTGTGACAGCTCTGGCGACTCTGCTGGGGATGATATCCCAGAACCACTGGTTCAGGGTTAAGAATTCGAGCTTATAATAATTGTTATTATTGGGCTTTATTTACTATCTGATTATTACATGTTTTGAGCCTAATGTGCTAAATGCTGCTTTTACCGCTTTGATATTATTTGAACTGTAAATATAAAACCGTGCCGAAACCCCTCTCTTCTCTCTCTTGAGGAGTGCACGCTGGTCGTGGCTTCTTTCTGTTAGTGTCATATACCAAAATAGAACGAGGATTCGGTGGAGTTGCAAAATCGGATGGCCTTTTGGTTACCGGTACACAGCTCCCATCCTTTGCTCGAGTTGTCCGCTCGGGTAAGCCAGGTCTAGAACAAACACCTAAGGTTTTACAGCTTAGTATAACATGACTTCATGCCAGATCCCTAGTAGGAACGCTTATTTGCATCATGCGCATTTGATTTAGGGGACTCAACACAGGGGTTGGGTCCGTCTAGGACAAGCAACCTGAGAATAAAGACCATCCTGCTACATCTTGTTTGCTTTATGCATTTACTTGTTTCAAGGCTTGCATGCTGACCGGCTTCTGAATATTGGGAATGTTGTGAAAAAAAGAGAATAATGGTTAGGGAGTTAATTATTTATTTTTTGAAGAATAAAAAACTAATACCCAGAAAATAGTTAAAACTCGGCCACAATTTTGAAAAGAAAAAAAGAGAAAATGTGTGTCTTATTAATTTGTTTTTTTTAAAAAAAATAAAAAATAAAATAAGAGTCTTTGACTTATTTTTAAGAGAAAATAGCGTGTCTCCAAAATTCAGCTTATGCCCGAACTACGTCAGTTTGATTCTCGCGGGGTGCGAGACACGTAGGCAACCCTCATCGGGCTCAACTTATTTTTCAAAATATGGGTACAATCCAAAAGAACAAAAGTTTTAAATAGTCAAGGTGACATCATGCTTTTCAGAGACAACCAATTTTCGTTTTTTTTTTAGAAAAGCAAAGGTGTGTCAATTTGGTATTTGAGTCCAATGAGTCTGGATCCTTGCTTAATCACCCCAATAAACATGCAGAATGTGCATAAGTCCAAGTTTGCCAGTAACGATTAGGAGCAAGATCCCTCTGGAGGTGCGATTATGGTGGGAGGATCTGGAAAAGTCAGAGCAAGACAAGATCAAGCTGCACCTGGGAGGTCTGGTTAATTTATTGAATGTCCGGCCTCGATGCGACATCATCAAAGCTTTGGTTACATTTTGGGACCCGGCCCACAACGTATTCCGTTTCTTGGATTTTGAACTCACCCTAACCTTAGAAGAAATGGCGGGTTATATGGACGTCCCCGAAGGTTTGAGACACAAATACCTGATCGCTCCAAGAGCTGTGAATTCACACAAATTCATGGATCTGTTGAAGATAAGCAAGGGAGTCTCATACGCTGAACTGGATAGAGGTTTTTCTACCCTACAATTCATATACCAGAGGTACGAGAGCATAGGAGGATTTAATGATCCAGAAAGTGGTGTTTGCAGTAGGGGAAATATGGTAAAGTGGAATTAGCATAGGCGGTTCGCTTTTATGGTGGCATTTTTGGGCCTTGTGGTATTTCCCCGAAAAGATAGAAATATCGATCTGAAAGTGGCTGGAGTCGTTAAGGTCCTGATTACCAACGATAAAAGCATCCTTGCTCCTATGGTAGTGTCAGAAATGTACCGAGCCCTCACGGCTTGTAAGGCCGGGACAGACTTCTTCGAGGGATACAACTTGTTATTTCAGATGTGGATGATCGAACACTTGTGTCACCATCCTCAGTATATGCGCTACATGTCTACAAATGGGGGCTGCATCGAGGGTTATAACCTAAGGGTTTCAGGCTTCCGATCACCGGGAGGGTTTGAAGAATGGATATCCTATCTTCGGGTCATCACCGCAAATCAAATAAACTGGACTTTGGGTTGGCTTTCTGTGGAAGAAATCATATACATGCCCGCCACTGGTCCTCACTTCCTCTTGATGGGACTCAGAGGTATTCAACCTTATGCCCCTTACAGGGTGATGAGGCAGTTAGGAAGATGTCAAGTAGTACACCCGGACGAAGATCTCAGCACTTATGCAGTCGAGGTCAGCAGTGACGGCCAATTTCCTGAAAAGACAGTTCGTTGCATATGGATTGAATGCCAGTACCTGACAGCAAATACTCGGGTAGGTGATGTGTCTAGGGGTGAAGTCTCGCCGGCCTATCTCGCTTGGCATAACAAGAAGAACATTGTGGAACGGCCAACCAAACGGCCTCACCTCCAAGATTTTGTTGAGTCATCACAAGAACAATGGGACTGGCTCGCAAAAGAGGAAGGTTACCTGGTTGAAATCAGGAAGCTAAAGCGACAAGTTGAAAGGATTGTATTCGAAAACAACGTGCAAGTCGCCCAAGAGCAGGCTGAAAAAGACAAGCTAGCCCAAGAGAACCAAACCCTGAAGGCCCGCCTTCGCCAAGCCAGTAAGAATAACATCGACCGACAGAAGCGTCGCTCCGACGAAAGATTGGTAGCCAGTTTGAGAAATCAGGTCATCCAGAGCCAAGAAGAATTAGAACAATCAGAGGCTTGCATAGCAAGGATGAAGGTCAAATGGGCAAAAGGTACAACCGCCCGAAGGTAGCGTCTGTAGCAGGTCATCAGGGACTATGAAATGAGCATTGAGATATTAAGAGAGACGAACTCCACTCTACATGATCGGATCATCAAGCAAGCACGAGATGCCCAGGCCGACAGAAGGCATTGTTACGATGCAATGGCCTGCATGGAAAGACAAATGGAGTTGTTCCAGGATCGACTTGCCGACAACGCCCAAGCACTGGGATTGAAGAACCAACAAATCAGGCAGTTGTTCATTGAAAGGGATAACATTCGAGCAAGGATTGACGAAATCGGGCATTACATCTACCTGAAATGCCTGGCATGCGAGCAAACACCTCGGAAAACCCTCATTGTCTCCATCATGGGCTGCGTCCACCGGATTATGAACGAGTTGAAGAGCTTGCAAAGAGACCTTACACCTAGGGCCGCGAAAGGGCCGAAAGATGCCTCGTGGGTCCCTATGTTGGAAAATTAGTCTTTGGTCGAGTCCTGTTCGTTTTGTTTTGTTGTTCTCCCATATGTTGTTTTCTTTTCTTCAAACCAAGTTTAAAACCGTGGAGTCTGTACTGTTGCTATTTTTGTTTGAAGCAATGTGTAATAGCAAATTTTGATAATGAAATTAAGTGACTCCGGAAGAATTTCTATGTGTCTTTACTTTGAGGCAGAACTACGCCTGGTCTGATTCACGCGGGGACGTGATACGTAGGCAATCCCCATAAGATTCGACCGCTTTTAATAAAGAAAAAAAAGAAAATACAAAATAAAATAAAACACAGGGTTTCCCAAAGTACTTTAAAAAGGGACGAATGAGCAAACCGGGATGACGCATGTTGTTTGAAGCAAAGCATGTAGAAACGGTTAACTGCCTAGGTGCATTGCATCCTCTATGTGTTATGATCAAATCTGTTAAACTCTAACGCTAACAAAGTTTGTTGTTGTCTGATCCAGACAAGTTAGTTGTTAAAGAACTCTGGCAACACACTCATACCAAACCAGATCCAAAGGACCGGTAGCAACAAGCATGACTACTTCAGAGAATAGTAATGAGGAAGAAAGGCCAATGAGCCAGTTGCTAAAAGAAGCGATGGAAAAGATTGAAAGGATGGGACTAGAGATGAATGCAATGCAGCTAGCCATAGCCAAAACACAAAAGAGCCCTGAAACACTGGGACACATGCCAGAATACCCTCACTCCGGCCCTTCCACAAGCCGCCCAAATCCCCTTTATCATCAAGAAAGAAGCCCTCATGATTCCCAAGCTCCACCACCCCATCAACCTCTCCCAACACCCAATATTCCTATTTTTGTGGGACCAACATCAGCCCCTTTGCAAAGAACGACCAGTGAGCCATTGTTTCAAGCTCACGATACACAATACTATCCCCCGAGCCTACGTTTCATGCCCCCGAACCACAGGCTTACAATCCACATTTGGAAGTGCCGACAGAGATTGAGAAGCCGGCTAAGGACCCTGAACAGGATGAAGTATTGAGAAAGTTCAAAAGCCTGGAGCAGTCCTTCGGGAACTTGCACGGGCTGGGCAACCAAGTCAGCGTAGCATACAAAGATCTGTGCCCTTTCCCAGACGTCCAACTCCCGGCTGGGTTCAAGATGCCTAAGTTTGATTTATATGAAGGACACAGTGATCCCATGGCACATTTGCGGGGATTCTGTAGCAAAATGAGAGGGGCAGGCGGCAAGGATGAGCTGCTGATAGCTTATTTCGGCCAAAGTCTGAGCGGATCTGCACTGGAGTGGTATACCAGGCAGGATTCCAGTAGGTGGTATACTTGGGATGATCTGGCGCAGGCTTTTGCAGGTCATTTCCAGTACAATCTCGAGATAGTCCCTGACCGTCTCACACTATTAAGAACTGGGAAGAAACCCGGGGAAAGTTTTCGTGAGTTCGGGTTCCGCTGGAGAGAACAAGCAGCTAGAGTCGATCCTCCCATGAGAGAGGGAGAGATGGTGGACTATTTCTTACAAACATTGGATCCAACCTACTTTGGCCACTTGGTGACAACAGTTGGAAAATCTTTCAACGAGGTGGTCAAGATAGGGGTCATGATAGAAGAGGGTCTGAGGTCTGACAAAATCTTGAACTATTCGGCACTTAAGGCCACGACCCAGGCTATTCAGAGCGGCACGGGAGGTGCGCTGAGAAGAAAGAAAGAAGAGGTTGCCACGATCGAGGCAGGAAGTTGGTCTAGGGCTGGCAGGCCACACTACAACCAACCCAGACCTCACAGGTCAAACTACCCATACAACCCACCACAAAATTTCTATCCACCTCAAGAACCACATTGTTCCGTACACCAGGCCCAGGCATACACCCAGCCTCCGGTTCGCCCACAATGGCGCGCGCCGGCTCCCCAGAACATATATGCACCACCACAAAATACCTATCCACCACCAAGGGCGTATAGAAACCCTTCAGGGGCAGGCTTTCGGGGAAACCCAGATGCTAGGAATGACAGGTTGCAGAAACAGAGAACTTTCACAGAGTTGGGAGAAACCTACACCGCTTTGTTCCACAAGTTGAGGCAATTGGGTTTGGTTAGTCCTGTCCAGACTCGAGAACCAAATCCCCCACCTCAGAATTTGGATCGATCAATAAGTTGTGAATATTGCTCAGGGATGCTCGGGCATGATACCGAGAAGTGTTGGAAATTGAGGCATGCCATACAGGATCTCATTGACACCAATAAGATCTAGGTCCAGACACCGAAGGCGCCTAACATCAACCAAAACCCACTACCAGCGCACCACGAGACTCACATTATTGAGTTGGTGTATGAGGGAGGAGAGTTGAAAAAACCCTCACAAACAGTGATGATGATCCAAGCCGCCCCGAAGGAAGTCTCAACCAGTAGGGGAATGAGGGTACAGTCACAGGGAGGGAGCGTCAAGCCAGTAGTGATATTGGGAAAGAGTCCATCCACCGTAACAAGCAAACCCGAGCCAAGCAAGTTGGTAATATCAGGGATTCCGCCCGCACCTGCAGTTGTGTTGAAGGGGGCACATAGAGAACTGGTTACCATAAAGCCTGTAGTCCAGCTGCCAATGATTGATAGCAAGGCTGTGCCTTGGAAATATGAAAAGGCGGTGGTGATGTACAAAGGAAAACAGGTGGAAGAAGTCAGTTGTGAAGCGCAAGGGCTGACTCAATCAGGTCGATGTTTTGCTCCGGTGGAGCTAAGAAGAACCAACCCAGTTTCAACCAAGAAACCTATGTCCGAAGAAGAGGCTGAGGAGTTCCTGAGGAAGATGAAAGTGCAGGACTACTCCGTGGTCGAACAGCTGAGAAAAACACCGGCCCAGATCTCACTGTTGTCGTTACTGATCCATTCTGAGGAGCATCGTCGGGCCCTGTTGAAGATATTGAACGAAGCTCATGTACCCAGTGAGATTTCTGTAAACCACCTGGAAACCATTGCCAGCAAGATTTTCGAGGTGAACAGGGTAACATTCTCAGATGATGACCTGCCGGTGGAAGGTACGGAGCATAATAAAGCTCTATACCTAGCTGTCAAATGTGAAGACTCGGTGGTAACTCGAGTATTGGTGGATAACGGCTCAAGCGCCAATATTTGCCCACTATCTACCTTGAACCAGTTAAAGATCGACCACGGAAGGATCCACAAGAACAGTATCTGTGTCCGAGGGTTTGACGGAAACGGAACAACCACTGTAGGGGATGTTGTACTTGAACTGACCATTGGTCCAGTCCTGTTTACCATGGAATTCCAGGTATTAGACGCCACAGTATCTTACAACCTGCTGTTAGGACGACCATGGATTCATGCAGCCAAGGCAGTGCCCTCCACCCTACATCAGATGGTGAAGTTCGAGTGGGAAAGACAAGAGGTCGTGTTACACGGCGAGGATACAACGTGCACCACGGGCGGAGCCATTGTACCTTTCATAGAGACCGCTGATGACAAAGGTCCTTGGGTCTACCAGATTTTCGATACAGGGTCGGCCAACAAAATTTCTGAAGGAGAAATCATCCCGCACCCTAGGGTAGCTGCCGCAACAGTCATGATGGTCTCAGAAATGCTGGGTAATGCATTTGTGCCAGGAAAAGGCCTGGGAGTCGAACTTCAAGGGATTGTCCAACCTGTCACCTTACCTAAAAATCTGGAAACTTTCGGATTGGGGTTCAAACCAACCGCAGCAAATAGGAAGCGAGCGCGAAAAATGAAGAAGAGGGTCTGGTTTCTGTCCAAACCAGTGCCACGTCTCTCAAGGTCTTTTGTCAAAGCAAGTGCCAGGGGGTCACCGGTCCCGAAGATTCTAGGACCATTGATCGGTATAAATGAGGACCTGAATCAGAGTTTTGAGAGGCTATTCGCTGATGTCAGTATGGTGGAAGCTGGAGAAGGTTCCAGCGGAATAGAGATACAGTTTGTGGGGCCTGAGGCCAAGACCAACAATTGGACAGTTACTCCTCTTCCTGTCCGAGGGAGTCTTGGTAGTAGGCTTTGATTTATGTTTTGTTTGTTTGTTTGTTCGGATTATTCAAGGGTGTAATACAAATTTTACTTTCGTTTTTGTAAAAGTGTGAACCCTTTTATCCCGCAAGTTTAATAAAGTTCTTTTCTTTTGTCCCATTTTAATTTTGTTTTGTTCTTTTTCTTTCTGAACACAGTTCTCTTTTTACTGGTTCTAATGACATGGCATGCACAGCGGATCTTCGACCTAGTCTAATAAATCAATCTGAATCCGACTCAATGATGCAAGAGGTCGTTTGTGATGATGAATCTGAATGTGACGAAGGTGAAGCCTTCGAAGAGATAAACCGAGAACTGTGCCAATTTGAAGAGAAACCCAAGCCTAACCTAAATGACACTGAGGCTGTGAATCTAGGAGACGCTGATAACGTCCAAGAGACCAAAATTAGCATCCACATTGAGCCGAATGTCAGGGAAGAATTGATCAAAACCCTCATGGAATTCAAAGATGTTTTTGCATGGTCATATGACGATATGCCTGGATTAAGCACCAATTTAGTGGTTCACAAATTGCCCACTGACCCGGCATACCCTCCGGTCAAGCAAAAACTAAGGAAATTTAAAACAGAAATGAGTGTAAAGATCAAAGAAGAGGTGATTAAGCAGTTGCAGGCGAAGGTCATTCGGGTCACTCGATATCCCGAGTGGTTGGCCAATGTGGTACCAGTCCCAAAGAAGGATGGAAAAATCAGGGTGTGCGTCGACTACCGCAACCTCAACAAAGCAAGTCCCAAGGACAATTTTCCATTGCCCAACATCCATATCTTGATCGATAATTGCGCTGGGCGCGAGATCGGATCCTTTGTAGATTGCTATGCGGGTTATCATCAGATCCTAATGGACGAGGAGGATGCGGAAAAGACAGCGTTTATTACGCCATGGGGAACTTACTGCTATCGGGTAATGCCATTCGGGTTAAAGAACGCCGGGGCAACGTACATGCGAGCAATGACTGCTGTGTTTCATGACATGATACACAAAGAAATCGAGGTGTACGTCGATGATGTGATCATCAAATCTTGGCGTCAGGAGGACCATGTAGCAGACCTAAGGAGATTTTTCCAAAGACTCCGGAGGTATGATATCAAGCTTAACCCGGCCAAATGCGCATTCGGGGTTCCATCAGGAAAGTTGCTAGGATTCATCGTCAGTCGACGGGGGATTGAGTTAGACCCATCCAAAATTGAATCCATCCGAGATTTGCCACCGCCAAGGAACAAAACAGAGGTAATGAGTTTGCTGGGTAGACTCAATTATATCAGCAGGTTCATCGCTCAACTCACAGCAACTTGTGAGCCCATATTTCGGCTGCTGAGAAAGGACGCTGCAGTAGGTTGGACAGCAGAGTGTCAGGAGGCCTTCGACCAAATCAAAGGGTATCTGTCTAATCCACCCGTATTGGTCCCGCCTAAGCCCGGGAAACCCCTAATCCTTTACCTGACGGTCTTGGAAAATTCATTTGGTTGTGTACTGGGGCAACATGATGACACAGGAAGGAAGGAGCAGGCCATCTACTATCTTAGCAAGAAATTCACAGTGCATGAGGTCAAGTACACTCAACTCGAGAAAACATGTTGCGCCCTAACTTGGGTAGCTCAGAAGTTGAAACACTACCTGTCTTCGTATACTACTTATCTCATATCCCGTTTGGACCCATTGAAGTATATCTTTCAGAAACCTATGCCCACGGGAAGGTTGGCAAAATGGCAAATTCTGCTCACAGAGTTTGATATCGTCTATGTAACGAGGACAGCCATGAAAGCCCAGGCGCTGGCAGACCATTTGGCAGAGAATCCCGTTGATGAAAAATACGAGCCCTTAAGAACGTATTTTCCTGACGAAGAGGTAATGCATACAAATGAGTTGGAATTACCTGAGGAACCGGGTTGGAAGCTTTTCTTCGATGGAGCTGCAAACGCAAAAGGGGTTGGAATAGGAGCAGTACTCATTTCTGAAACAGGACGGCATTATCCTGTTACGGCTCAACTACGCTTCTATTGCACCAACAATATGGCCGAATATGAGGCTTGCATTCTGGGTCTGCGCTTGGCTGCTGACATGGATGTCCAAGACGTCTTGGTCTTGGGAGACTCGGACCTCTTGGTACATCAAATTCAGGGTGAATGGGAAACACGAGATCTAAAACTCATACCATACCGACAATGCTTGCATGATCTGAGCAAGCAATTTCGATCGGTGAAGTTCAAACACATCCCGAGAGTTCACAATGAGGTTGCGGATGCCTTGGCCACCTTAGCATCAATGCTGCACCACCCTGACAAAATGTATGTTGATCCTCTGCACATCCAGGTCCGCGATCAGCACGCCTACTGCAATGCCATAGAAGAAGAAGCCGATGGCGAACCCTGGTTTCATGATATCAAGGAATACCTCAGAATGGGGATATATCCAGAACATGCCACTGGAGACCAAAAAAGAGCCCTTCGGCGTTTGTCGAATGGTTTCTTCCTCAGCGGAGGAGTATTGTACAAAAGAACCCCGGATTTGGGATTGTTGAGATGCATAGATGCCAGTCAAGCAACGACGGTTATGGCAGAGGTACATGCTGGAGTTTGTGGGCCACACATGAGCGGATATGTATTGGCAAGAAAGATCCTTCGAACAGGGTGTTATTGGCTCACCATGGAACACGACTGTATCACTTTCGTGAGGAAATGCCATCAGTGCCAGATACATGGAGATCTGATTCATTCTCCGCCAACAGAGTTACATACGATGTCAGCACCCTGGCCGTTTGTAGCATGGGGCATGGATGTCATTGGACCTATCGAACCAGCAGCATCCAACGGCCATAGATTCATTCTAGTGACCATTGATTACTTCACCAAATGGGTTGAGGCTAAAACCTTCAAGTCAGTAACTAAAAAGGCAGTGGTGGATTTTGTGCATTCCCATATCATCTGCAGATTTGGGATCCCAAAAGTGATCATCACGGATAATGGTGCGAATCTTAATAGCAGCCTGATGAGAGAGGTATGCCAACAATTCAAGATTACACACCGCAATTCCACCCCATATCGTCCCAAGGCGAATGGAGCGGTCGAAGCAGCCAATAAGAATATCAAGAAGATACTGCGAAAGATGGTGGAAGGGTCCAGACAATGGCACGAGAGATTACCCTTTGCTTTGTTGGGTTACCGCACTACCGTCCGAACTTCCATAGGCACAACTCCTTATTTGTTGGTGTACGGAACCGAGGCCGTAATACCAGTAGAGGTCGAAATTCCGTCCCTCCGGATTGTCGCTGAAGCCGGGATTAATGATGATGAATGGGTCAAAGCTCGATTGGAACAATTGAGCTTGATAGATGAGAAAAGATTGGCAGCAGTGTGCCATGGTCAGCGATACCAAAAGAGAATGGCGAGAACATATAATAAGAAGGTGCGCCCCAGGAAGTTTGAAGTAGGGCAGCAGGTATTGAAGAAGATCCTCCCACATCAGGTCGAGGCAAAAGGCAAATTCGCACCAAATTGGCAAGGGCCGTATATCGTGACCAGAGTATTGTCCAACGGTGCTTTGTGTTTGACAGATGTCGAAGGTAGATGTGTCGACATGGCTATCAATTCAGATGCAGTCAAGAGATATTATGCGTAATTTCTTTAATTATGGCAATTTTTGGTTTATTTGTTTGTATTTGGCATTTATTGGATAATGAGATGACGGAGGCAATTCTTTCTTCTATCCAAACACTTTTTAACCCTTGCTTCCCCCTTTGAGCCTTAAGTTATTCTTTCATACCCCTCTTTTGGAATCACTAATGGAAAAGACATGAAAAAAAAGAGAAAAGAAAAGAAAAAGAAAAATGAAAAGAAGAAAAAAGAAAAAAAAGGAAGATAAAATCATAAGAAATACAAAACTGTGGGAACTACGTTTGACCTGATTCCTCGAAGAGGATACGTAGGCGCCTCACGGTTCGGTCATAGTGTGCATCATAGTGAATATAGGATGCATAATGTATATAGTATGCATAATAGGCACAGTGTGCGTAACGCACATAGCGCAACATAAGTGTAAAAAAATAAATTCCCCAAGCAAGAAAACTGGGGCAGAGGTTATGTTTTAAGTTCCAACAAAGGTTTGATTCCAAAAGTTGTAGCACATCACCCATCAAATTATTTTCATTTTTATAGCCTTTCTTTAACCCCACACCAAAACCAACATCAACGTCCAAAAGACCTCCCGATCAATGTCCAAGAGATGCCAAGTCAGGCAAATAAGGCCGAGAGTAATACACCGATCCCCAGCAAAGAAGAGGATCATAAGACTGGGAATGAATTGATGGTCAAAGGAATCTCCAGAAGAGAGGGTCGTATCTACAACACCCCGATTCCTCGAAAGAAATAAAATGAGAGAGTCTTATCGGTGAAAACCTTCACAGGCACCGAGAGGCGATGTAAGATGAGGGATATGAAATGAGAGAGTCTTATTGGTGAAAACCCTCACAGGCACCATAAGGCGCCGGGAGATGAGAGAAAAGAGAGAGTCTCATTAGTGAAAACCCCTCGAAGGGCACTATGAGGCGACAAGATAGAGCAGCAAAAGCTACCACATTCGCAACAAGATGAACATCCATTTATCATCCCCAGCAAGTCAGACCATCGGACAAATCGATTGATACAAATAGACTGGGTCGGGAATCTATGGTGCACGCCATGATCACGGGGACCAGTCATGTCCTCCAGATAAGTTCTTTTGATTAGCTCCTCCCACAAAATATTGGTTCACAAAGTTTTTCTCTTTTCCATATCTTTATTTTCTTTTCCTAAAATGTGTCTTTAAAGGATTTTTCAAAGCTTACTACCAGAAATCGAAGGGGAATTCATCCAATGCAGGAAATGATCGTGCCTCGCAGTTTTGGAGGAAGTAAGCTCCCAAAGGGAATGGTTTCGGGAGTAAAAGCAGATTCCCACAGCATGTGCTTAAAGAGAAAGCAGAAAAGGGAACAAATTGAAAACCAGCCCCAGCAGGCTAGAGACCCCCAGCAGGAAATTTTGTCCACTAACCAATTATGGGGACATAGAGCAAGAAAAGGGGAAGAGAGGAAAAATCATCCGCCGGAAAGGCACCCTCTACCACCACGATTAAAACTAATTAAATCCTTTTATCTGCTGTAGGAAAATAAAGGATTGATGATGGCAGCGAGATGCAACGCCAGGGAAATCACCAAAAACCGGGGCAGAAAATTTTCTGCCGATTGTCAAAAAATTTCTCGGAAGAACGGGGAAACAATTTCAAATACATTTAAGTTCTAGGTCGCCCACCAGTAAAATGCGGGAATACTTTTAAGTTCTAGGTCGCCCACCAGTATAATGCGGGAATACATTTAAGTTCTAGGTCGCCCACCAGTATAATGCGGGAATACATTTAAGTTCTAGGTCGCCCACCAGTATAATGCGGGAATACATTTTAAGTTCTAGGTCGCCCACCAGTATAATGCGGGAATACATTTAAGTTCTAGGTCGCCCACCAGTATAATGCGGGAATACATTTAAGTTCTAGGTCGCCCACCAGTAAAATGCGGGAATACATTTAAGTTCTAGGTCGCCCACCAGTATAATGCGGGAATACATTTAAGTTCTAGGTCGCCCACCAGTATAATGCGGGAATACATTTAAGTTCTAGGTCGCCCACCAGTATAATGCGGGAATACATTTAAGTTCTAGGTCGCCCACCAGTAAAATGCGGGAATACATTTAAGTTCTAGGTCGCCCACCAGTATAATGCGGGAATACATTTTAAGTTCTAGGTCGCCCACCAGTATAATGCGGGAATACATTTAAGTTCTAGGTCGCCCACCAGTATAATGCGGGAATACATTTAAGTTCTAGGTCGCCCACCAGTATAATGCGGGAATACATTTAAGTTCTAGGTCGCCCACCAGTATAATGCGGGAATACATTTAAGTTCTAGGTCGCCCACCAGTATAATGCGGGAATACATTTTAAGTTCTAGGTCGCCCACCAGTATAATGCGGGAATACATTTAAGTTCTAGGTCGCCCACCAGTATAATGCGGGAATACATTTTAAGTTCTAGGTCGCCCACCAGTATAATGCGGGAATACATTTAAGTTCTAGGTCGCCCACCAGTATAATGCGGGAATACATTTAAGTTCTAGGTCGCCCACCAGTAAAATGCGGGAATACATTTAAGTTCTAGGTCGCCCACCAGTATAATGCGGGAATACATTTTAAGTTCTAGGTCGCCCACCAGTATAATGCGGGAATACATTTAAGTTCTAGGTCGCCCACCAGTATAATGCGGGAATACATTTAAGTTCTAGGTCGCCCACCAGTATAATGCGGGAATACATTTAAGTTCTAGGTCGCCCACCAGTATAATGTGGGAATACATTTAAGTTCTAGGTCGCCCACCAGTATAATGCGGGAATACATTTAAGTTCTAGGTCGCCCACCAGTATAATGCGGGAATACATTTAAGTTCTAGGTCGCCCACCAGTATAATGCGGGAATACATTTAAGTTCTAGGTCGCCCACCAGTAAAATGCGGGAATACTTTTTAGCTCTAGATTTTGGAATCAGTAACCCCACCTGAAGACGGAAGGTTACAACAGATATCCCCAAGAAGGAAACAATAAAATCCCCAGCGCCAAGAAGCAGAAGGCTGCAAAAGCAAGCGCGCGATTCAAAAGGAAGAAGGAACGCGTCTCAGAAGAAGCAGTTTGGGAACGTTGTAGCATGCCCAATATAACAATTTTGATGAAGAAAGCCATACCACTGAAGAAACCATTGAAAGGTTTAAAGAAGAAAGCCATGTTCCCAGCAAATCAAGCAAAGTGATGAAAACTGGCATTCAGAAAAGGCGAAGGACCAGCATCATCTCCCAAGTTCACAAAATAAGGGCATCAGAGGAAAGCGTTAGCCGACAAGAAAGCAAGGCAACAAGAACAAGTTGAAGATAGATGAGATCTCATACTCTAGCTTAGCTTCTTGTTTTTCCTTTCAAGAACAATGTAACAAGGAGATCAGTGAGCAGTAACATCCTATAGCAGCAGGCAACAGCGCACAACAACAGCAAGCACTACAGTCACACGGTAGTCCCAGCTACCAAAGTTTCCCGAACTACATTGACCTGATTCTTGTTCAGCCCAGGATATGTAGGAAACCTTTGAAGCAAAGGTTCGGTCAAATCTTTTTCAAAAATGCTTAAATGCTTCACACGGAGTATTCGGACGGGCAAAAATCGCTCGCTTTATCTTTGTGCGAAAACCCTTCGTGTCCTCATGAAAAGAGGGGCAGCTGTAAGCACGTGATTTTTGCTTCACGACCAATCGCTCCAAAAGAAAATAAAAATAGGGACAAATGACTTCGCTGTACAATTTTTTGATTTTTCCGTGACAGGTGTTGTTAGTCATTTGTGGGGCTGTCCATTTTGCATTTAATCATTATCAAACAAAATACAAAAAAAATATGTGTCATTAAAAGAAAAGTCAAATATTCGGTCGTTAAAAGAAAATTCAAAAAATATATGTACATCGTTCGTTCTAGGTTGTGATTTAACTTACTTAAATATTTTTGTGATAATTGTGTTAAAATGCTACATTGTTGTTTGTTTTAATTTCATTGTTTTATTATTATTATTTCATTTTTGTTTAAAGGAAAAAAAAATAGAAAAAAACAAAAGAAAAGAGTGAATGAAAATCGGGTTGGGCCCAGGAAATAAAACAAAAAATAGGCCCAAAACCACGTCCAAGACCCGGTCCAAACCATGCCTGCCCAGGCACATCCCAAAACGGCGCCGTATATGGCATTTGATCTGAGCCGTCCATCCAGGACAATCCAACGGCCCTGGACCCCCCTTCAGCAACCCGTTTCCAAACCCGACCCAGCTACCGGTTCAGCCCAACCCCTCACTTAAACCAAACGACCCCGTTTTAATATCAAACGACCTCGTCTCACCCCTCACCATCAGATCCAAGCCGTTGAGATCATCTGATCTAACGGCTCAGATCTAATCCCCTACTCCGTATATAAGCTTTCCCTCACACCCCACGCCCCCTATCCGAACCCCACCCTTCACTCATCTCCTTCCCCAAGCCCTGAAACCCCCAAACCCTAGCAGCCGCCCTAGTTTCCCTTTCACCAGAACCCGGCGGCATGAACGCCGGTGACCACCCCCTTCACACCCCTGAAACATCCAACAACCCTGAACACGAATCCACTAACCATGTACCTCGAATCACCCCCCATCGTCTCGAATCTGGATTTGAAGATTCGAGACAAAACTCGATCTATACCAAACCTCACCATCTTCGTACCAGACACTCCCATGACTTCCCTCGTGACCAAACCAAGCTTGGTTTGGTCCGAATCTACCCACAACTTCTAAAAAACCAGATCTGAAAATCCAGACCCTAGAACACATGAACCTGTGGAATCCGGCCAGTCTTGACAGGGGTCTGAGGTCTAATAGACCTTAACCAAGGTGTTCTCATGTGAGAACACCCTGGTTAAAGTTTGTTCGGCCTCAAATGGTCAAAGTTGAGTCAGATTTGGGTCAGTTTGGTTTAAACATTTTTCGGTAAGTTTTTCTTTTCCTTTTTGTTTTATTCAACTGCTAATTAAGTCGTTAGCATGCTTTGTTGTGATTGTTTGTTATTTTGGAATAGTTTTCTTAATTTCTTCCATCTCTGTCAAAGACCTTTTTATTTGGTCGATTGTTTTCCATGTATGATTTGAATGTATCCTGTGATAAGCATGTCCGATTAGGATAGTCGTCGCATAAATAACTTATATAGGTTCCGAGTGATTGACCAAAGTTGTCCGAAGCCCTTTAGGTCCCTGTATGTGTTTGTTTATATGAACGACCGATTGTTACCTGTTATAATTAGTATAGTCGACTTGATAAATGTCATCGATTAACTTCCTACGACTGAATGTTCAGATATGCTAATGCGTACAACCTCACTTGACTGAACGAACCTGTATTGTGATTTGAATGTTGGACATTATCTATGAATGCTAGTTTGTAACTGCATTGTAAACAATTAAAAGAACCAGGCTAGGGCAGTTCTGAAATTGAACTTTCAGAAGTTCAAAATGCCCTGAGGCTGCAGTGATGCAGGACAGTAATAATCAAGGGCTAACAGGGGTAGTCTGGGGTTTGAAAAGAACAGAAAAACTTAGTTTAAATGAGCTGACAAGTAGGGTACTAATTTGGGATTAAACTAATACCAATGGGGAACAAGACACAAGAGTATGGGGTTTAAAATGAATACTAAAATGAGCCCATAACTCTTGATTAAAGAATAAGCCAGGCGTGGGGAACAAATGGCTGGCATCAAAAGATGCTTAGGCATGGGTTTAAAGGGTATGGGCAGTCTGCAAATTGGCAGAATCCAGGCAGCTTGACTGCACTGGTTGTTTGGCTTATAAATAGGCCATTTCAGAACTTAAAAGGGGCTGGAAATTTTAGTCTTGAGAGAGGTCTTGTGAGTTTAAAGAAAACTGAAAACATAAGGAAATTTCCAGTAAACACTGTAACCAAACACTGTCTGAAAGCTACATAAGAGTTCATATTGGTCAAGCTGTCTTGGCCAAGTTCTGTTGTTTGCACTGATTGAGCTGCTTGTGATTGTTGAACTGCTGGTGTTGCTGCATTGAACACTCTGTTACTTCTGTTGTTTCATTACTCCTTTCTGGGATTACTTGTTTGGTGCTCGACCATCTGCTGGTTTTCTTTGTTCTGGAAACTGTCGCTGGTTGTCTGTGGACTGTGGAAAACACTTGTGGTTGTTGGTTTGTTGCTGTGTTGTTGTTGTGTATCTGCTGTTGCTGTGTTTATTGCATACTGCCCAGCTGATCATTCCTTTCTTATTTGTCCTCTATACCAGGTACACAACCAATGCACTGTCAAATGTAATTGGAACATTGAGCATGAATACAAAAAGAAAAGACCTGAAGTTGACTTTCATACATAGATTGTTACATTAGATATCATGTACTGTATAATAATTTTCATTCCTGTGTTGACAATAGAAGTAGCATGTATGCCCAGTGTATATCAATATAGATTAGCTGAATGATAGTTTACATATGTATGTTGATAGGTGAAAAATATTCCCAATGAAATAGGTTGTATCTCAGACTTAGTTTTACTTTGTAATATGTCCTTTAATGTAGGCCAAGCATGAAAATCGTACTCTATTAATTAAGTTCTTTCCTTTCTGATAAACTGCTTCATATAACTGGTAAATCATGTTTTAAGACAAAGAACACGGAGACTGCAATCTCAACCTCACGAAGGTCGAGCCCGGGTCGAAACAGACCAAGCAGGCCTGCATCGAACGAACAATGGCCCAGGTCTGGTCCATCACGCATGGGCTGGATTTGGGCCCTTAATTTTTGCTCGGCCGACTGTGTACGTGGCCGTGCTTCTGATTTTGTGCAAGCACTCGGAATTCTGTATAGATAACTTGCAAGCATGTAATTAACTAGGGCTATCTACTGTTTTCAATTAGTAGAGACAAACGCAACAAGAAACGTAGTTGCTATAGGATATCCTTTTAAAATAAGGACGAGATGAGCCTCGACAAAAAATAAAGAAAAACGCACAAATTGCGGGGCCCTTGTTAAATATATATATGTTGTTGCATTCAGTCCCTAAGGTGGGTCATTTAGCAAATCTCACGACCTTCCCGGAATAATAACGTGATAGCCTCTTTAAGCGCGTACTTAATAATTTTACCTTCTTAAATTCGGGTGTGCATTTATGTGACCCAAATCCAAATCTCGACGGATCCGAAATGTGTTTCTAATCACGGGTACATTGATTGTGATGTGGTTCGAGATGCATGTCCATGACGTCGCAAATTCCTTTTAAAATAGAATGAGATGAGCCTCGCCAAATAAAAATACAAAATTGCGGGGCCCTCAATAAATATTTGCCTTAAAAATTGCTTAGATTTCGGGATGGACCGTTTAGTAAAATTCTACGGCCTTACCCAAAGTAAATGATACGCTAGTCACTTTAGGCGCGCCTTTAATAATTTAATTTCCTTAAACTCGGGTGCACATTCATGTGACCCAAATCCAAATCTCAACGGAGTCAAAGTGTGTCGACGACCACGGGTACATTGATTGTAACGCGGTTCGAGATACATTTTCACAACGTTGCAATTCTTGATAAAAACAGTAAATGATAAAAGCGGTTAAAAGTTAAATTTTGCACATAAGTTCACACTTGTATAAAATCAGATAATCAAGCCGAATATAACAGTTGAGCGACCGTGCTAGAACCACGGAACTCGGGAATGCCTAACACCTTCTCCCGGGTTAACAGAATTCCTTATCCGGATTTCTGGTACGCAGACTGTAATATGGAGTCATTCTTTTCCTCGATTCGGGATTAAAATTGGTGACTTGGGACACCCTAAATCTCCCAAGTGGCGACTCTGAAATAATTAAACCAATCCCGTTTCGATTGTCCTTTAATTGGAAAAAACTCCCTTGCGCCCTCGCGGGTGCGGAAAAAGGAGGTGTGACATTCATGGCCTAGGACATCATGGTATGAGGACGTTATCCTAACTGCCCAAAGACAGCATTCATGGTCCGACGGGAACTTGCATCATGTTTAAATTTATGCACAATATATGCTTGTATTGCTTATTTGAAGGTAAATTGGCGAGCAACGACTATGTCAGCAGGAGAAATCTCGCTCCAGTTCCCGCAGCCCTATTAGACCTTAACCATTCATCTCGACCTGAATATTGCGCCCGTTCTTGAAAAAGTCTCCATTGGTATACTCCGCCGACGGATCCTGAACTACATATGGCCTGATTCCTGTAAGACCAGGGATATGTAGGTAGCTCAGGAGCCAGAGCATGGCCAACCTCTTCAAACCATTTCGTTCGGTCAAAAATAGGACATCATATCTTTACCCGACAACTCTTTCATCCTTCCCGATAAAGAGGGGCAACTGTTGATACCCAATTTTTCCCTGTATTTTTTATATGCAAAACACCTTTTAAAATAGCATGTATATGCATATATAAGTATATCCCAAGGTTACATTTTTTTTTCTTAATTTTTCAAAGATTTTCAAATCAATTTATTGTCTTATTTTAAGAAAACACCAATAATTATCCCCAAATTATCATTTTGGTGATTTATTTATTGGATTCTCATGTTTATATTAAAATATAGCTAAGAAATATTTCAAACATTTTTTTTACAAATTTATTTGGTTTTTTAAGGATAAAATTGCATAATTGCAATATTAGCCATTTTTATGTTTAAATCCGTCTCATGTTTGTCACACCTCCTTTTTCACTACACCCCGGAAGGGAGTATATAAGAGAGTTTTTTCCAACTTAAAGAGACAATCGAAACGGGATCATTTTATTAAAAATTCAGAGTCGCCACTTGGGATAATTTATGGTGTCCCATGTCACCGGTTTAGAATCCCGAATCGAGGAAAAGATTGACTCTGTTTTACAGTCCGCGAACACAGAAATCCGGGTAAGGAATTCTGTTAACTTGGGAAAAGGTGTTAGGCATTCCGTGTTTCTAGCACGGTCGCTCAACTGTTATTTTTGGCTCAATTATTTGTTTTTAAAAATACTTTTAGACCTATGTGAATTTTAGCTTTAAACCGATTTTAACTGTTTTAAGGAAGATTTCAACGTCATCTAAAACACGTCCTTGGACCACGCCACATGAAATGCACCCGCAGTCCGAGACACATTTTATTTAACGTTGCTAAGATTTGGATTTGGGTCACATGAAATGCACACCCAAGTTTAGGAAAGTACGTATCACAACTATGTCACGGGAACCGTACCTGTAGCTATAATAATTTATTATTAATCGCGCATAAAGCATACTAGCATGTTTGTGAGCATTATCTCTTGTAAATTCGCTATATTTATTTCATGTCTATTCCATCCTTGTTTTTCCTTTTGGCAACGAGTCTTGAACTAATTTGCGACTCGTTTCACTCGCTCACAATTGTTCATTCCACTCTTTTGTTTCATTTACGTAATAAAACTTTGGGTACCGTAGTCTACATCACTCACTAACAATTACCCCGTTTCTGCTTATTTAATTAATTAAGTTGGCCTAAAGTAGTATTCAAGCTCAATTCTTGTTAAATATTATCAACCCAGACCAATCCAAACATAACCAATCAACTCCTAAAATTCATTAGCTATGGAAACTTACTGCCATAATATCGAAACAAGCCAATACATCAATCTAACAATTGTATCGACTAAACTCAAAGCATCAAAAGATTTATACGAACGTATCCAAAAAAATTCAATGAAAACTCATAAAGGAAGTACGTATCTTCAAGAAAACAGATAAATGAATTAACACAATGAACAAAGAAAAAATAACACCGAAGAGCAAACAAATAACCAGAATCATTCACTATGCTAGCAAGACCAAATTGGGATAACATAAGTGTAAAGAATGGACCTTACTGCTGAAAACTTTCTTTATATTTAGAAACCAACTGTGAATAAAATCTTGAAGGAATATGAGACAACCATCGACCTCCGCCGGAACCTCGAACCGGCAAACTCGACTCAAATGAAACTCCGCCGGTTGCAAATTGGAACTCGTCGATGAGGAAACCAGCCGAGTAAACCAAGTGAACGTACGAGCAAGAAAACATTAGAGGTAGTCAAAGCTACCGGATCTCGTCATTTCCGGCAATGTAACAGTGAAAAGAGAGAGAGAGAGAAAAGACGAGAAATGAGAATGGTGTGATAACAGTTCGCCGGATTCAATGGAGGGTCACCGGTTTAACCAAACACTCGACCAGATCTGAAACTCATTGCACATGGAGGAGAGGAGAGTACGGAAGACATGAAGCTTCGTTGGTCGTCGACAAGTTGACAGCGGCGACGGTTCCCGGCAGAAGAAGAAGCAGCCTAGCTTTTTCTAGGTTCTTTGGATGAAGAAGAAGATTCGGTGTTTTGTGAGGGTGAAGCTTCGTTTATGACTGTTGCGTGGTGAAGGGAGGTCAGGGGTCGTTTGGTCGTTCAGTTGAGGAAGAAAATGGGCTGTTCGACGGATGGGAACTGTGTTTTCCGGCGGACTGGCGGCGGAGATGTTGGTGGTGTTGGAGAGGTCAGGGTCATTGGAAGGTTGCAGGTCATGATGGTCACATGGCTATCGACGTTGGAGAGAAACGACGGGGGAGGTGGTTGAAGAAGACGATGATGGGGGTAGAGTGGTCGTGTGTCACGGCTGCCTGTATATGTCCAGGTCTTATGCTCCGCGTTTGTTCTAAGAAGGAGCTGTTGTTTCTTTTTCTTCCATAGGTCTAATTTTTGTTGTATTTTGTTGGTTCAACGTTGAACAATGAAGGAGAAGTTGATGGGGTGTGTCGACGATGGAGTACAGGGAGGGGGTTGTGTATGTTGAAGAACGGCGCTTCAGATCTTTTCCCGGGCGTTATTTTTGTGTCCTTTTTTCGTCCTCTGTTGATTTAGGCTTAACCCTATTATATAGGTCTAGGTCTAGATGTGTATTTTTGTGTATTTTGTAAATTAGCCCCTAGGTCTTTTGTGTATTAGGTCCTTAAGGTCTTTTTATTTATTTTTGTTCCAAATAAGAGTCTAGAAGGTTCCCTAGGATTAGCTTAATGGGTATTGGATATTGAGCTTAAGGAATGGGCTAGAAACTTGGGCCTTTGTGACTAACTATGTTTAAAATTAGCTTAATTAACTAAAAGTATTATTAAAAATATTAATTAGCTCTACTTAAGTAAAAATAATTATTAAAATAGGACTGACCATTAAAACAAAACCATATTTTTTTGGTATTTTTCCAAGATTAAAAATGACTACAAAACACTAATGAACCTATTTTTTGTAATTTTCGTTTTCTTGTAATAAAATAAAGTAAAAAAAAAGTAAAAATGAGTTGAAATAGCTATATTAGGCCTAAATTAAATATTTTACGCTAAATTGTGAAAAATCTTGGGGAGGGTAAAAAATCACATGTCTATAATGTTTATAAAATGGGATTCTGTATTATTAAATTGATAATTATATGTTATAAGTCATTTTAGTGCTTTTAATTTGTTTATTATTTTCTTATAAATTAAATGGGAAAAAGGGGCTATTTAACTTATAGCCACATTTGGCCTTTTAATTTGGCCTGATTAAACCCAATACCCAACCCAAGACCCAAGCCCAATCCTAAATCTACCGACCCAACACGGACTAAATCCTGGCCGTTGATCATTTTTGATTAATGGTCCAGATCCGCCTTTACCAAATTAAACCAAACGACCCCCCAAGACCCCTCTCATTCTTCACTCAACCGACTCTCTCTCTATCTCTCTATCTCTGGTTCTCTCTAGAACCTTCCCCCTTCCCCTCCTCTCTGATGAGTTCCATCCATCTTTCACGGCCACCTCCTGGCCTGAATCCATGGTGGTTTCACCACCTACCAGCCTTCTATGGTTCCTCACGATTGGTTACTGAAGTTTCATGACTTGACCACGAAGAACTAGGTCCAGACCCTTGTAGATTCAAGTTTCACGGCCATCTCCGGCCTTGCTCCGGCAAGCCATGTCTGTTTCGAGTCTGGCCTCGACTCCTCCTGCTTAGATCCAAGCCTTTCTCACTGTTTGGGTTTCTCTGAAACCCTAGCTTTTGAGGTTATTCTGATCTCTGTAGATTTGTTCCAGATCCATGTTTTCCCTAAGCTTTTAAACGATTTTCTGATATTTCTTTCAAAAGTTATGCTTTCAAAGCCTTTATTTTCCCATCTAGGGTTCTTAGATGTTTCTCTGATTTTTCTTTTTCTTTTGTGTGCTTCTTCTACTATGTTTCTTCTACTGTGTTCTTCGTGTTTCTTATACTATGTTTCTTCTTCTATGTTATCATTAAGTTTTTGCTACCGTGTTTTTAATCAGTTTTTTCTACTATGTTTCTCATTAGCTTCTTCTACTATGTTTCTTTTACAGTGTCTCGTATGTTGTTCTTTTACTATGTTTCTCATAAGTTTCTACTACAAAAAGAGCATGCTAAGGGTCTCAGTTCCTTTCTGAGACCTCTAAACCTATTTCGATTAGTATCTTTTCCTTGATTGTTTGTCCTCTCACCTCTGCACTCGATTGATGGTAAAAACCCTAGAATTTGGGGATTCATCTTAGTTTTGAGACCATTGGCTATGTGATTTGCTTGTGCTTCATCTCTGAACTTGCCTGATTTCAAAAACCCTAATCTTTTGGACCTATTTGAGTTCCTCAAGTTGTTTCATCTACTGCTTCATTAAGTTTCAAAATCATTCTTTAAATTTTGTTTCTTCATATGTTTCTAACTTTTGCTAAACTCTATAAGGCCCTTTAATGACCCCATGCCTGATACTTGTGTGCTCTTTATATGTGCTGAACTTCCCTCTAAAAGGGCTTTCAATTTTTGATTAATTTCAGACTTCCTTTGTACAAGTTTGATTGATTTCTTTCCTTGTTTGTTGACTGCCCTGTTACTCGACTTAAGTTAAAAAAAACTTTTCTCAGCTTTTCTGACTTGGTTCATTCATGGACCAGTGATTACAAAATCTCTGATCCTTGATTTACTGGCTACTAATTGATTTCTCTTACATTATTTATGCAACCGTGTATTTCAAAGCTCTGCCCCTAAAATAAATTTCTATGTATTTACCCCTAATTGCCTACTTTGCACAAGATGTTTATTTGATTTCTTTCCTTAAATAGTTTTACCTTTTGAGTCCGAATTCCTTAATTAAAGGAAGTCTTGTTTTGATTGATTCTTAATTGACATCCAGTTCCTTAATTGTTTTCTTACCTTATTTCTGCCTATTTTTCACACTATAAATACACGGCTCTTTCATTAGCACACCCATCACTCATAGTCTTTCTGAACTTACACTTACATCACAAGACCTACTGCTTTCTCTATTTTGTTTCTTTGAAACTCGTATGTCCTGATTTAAGCTTTAGCACCACAACAAAGTGTTTATTTACTGCTTTCGTATCTATGTCTACTCACTATTTCTGTATAGTTCAACACTTACTTTAGCATGCTGATTTCTTTCTGCCTATTCTATTCTGAATCCCAAATCCCTGCCCCTTATGTGTTTGAGCTATGGTTTAAGGCATGACAATATGCAAATTATTGTCCATGAATTAAATTTGATCCCTTGGGATCCTAGCCTCTAAATAGTATGTTCTAACAGGCTTATGGGTATGCTGGAGCACAGCCTGCCCTTGCCTCTTTCAATTTCCCTATTCACCCTGAACCCTTTATGTGTACTTATCTATAGCTCTTTCCCTCTCCTTTCCCCCTTTTAGAATTCTGTTTCTGCACTTGTAATCTCTCTTAGTCTTTAAGTTCTGCCCCTCTCTTGTGAGCCTTGCCTTGGGACCCTTTGAGCTCCCTTTGAACTTGGACACTTGAGGGCTGACCCTTCCACACTGCACTTGTCTATACATTTGGGTGTAAGCATTGCCCGGAGTCCTTTTTTAGGCTCTTAGGGAACTTTGACACACTCAAATGGGAGAAAGGCTTTGGATCTTGATCTTATGGAGTTGGTTTACCTCATATTTCAGACATGAAGTCTGAATCAGGCTGTCCTTTGGTTGTACTTTTATTTACATTTTTCTGATGTATTTTACTTTATTCTGGGCTGTAATAATTCGTAATAAACTCTTGGGGATGGCTAGTGAAAATGGCAGGTAACTATGTATGCAAAGGGTAGATATCATGCCTATAGGTCATTCTAAATTCTGCAACTCTCATATAGAAATCATGCCTATAAGTCATTCTGAAATCTGCATGCATATAGAAATCATGCTTATAGTAATCATGTCCATAAGTATGGAAATCTAAATTCTGCATATGCATATAGAAAATATGGCTATAGGTCCTTCTGAATCTTGTATGTCCATTTTCATCTAGAAGTCATGTTCTTAGGTCTTAAAAAATCAACTGCATATAGATATCATGTTCATGTCTAAAAACAAATTCTGCCAATTAGATACAATGTTTAGAGGTTAAAACCCGTCTTCAGCACATAGATATCATGCCTATAAGGTTTCTGCACTTTTACCATGTCTATAAGGCTTCTAACCAAATACGCATAGAAAGCATGTCTATAGGAATTATTAATCGAATCTGAATCACTTCATTCACGTCTAGAGCTAAACCAGTAATAACAAGGATCATCATTTGCAGAACTCATGACCTTCGTAAAACTTGTTTTCTTTAATCCGACAACCTTTTTAACTAGTACGTATTTAGTTTATTATTATTGCTTTCTGAATTCAGTAGATACCATGCCTATAGGATCCTTGCCCAACACTTAGGCAAGCCTTAGGGCGAAGTTATAAACTGAATCTGTGCTATTAACTACAACCAGCAGGCAGGCCTGATTCGGGCTTCTTATCTGAATTATGTAATAAATCAGTCTGCCTCAATCTTTAAGTTCTTAATCAGACCATAAATAGTATGTGAAAGTCATGCTAATTGTGTTCTTTCTTTGTTCAAGGTGGTATATCTGAGCCTTTTACTTGTTATGTGCTTTCCCCCAACTTGCTATACATGTTTTTGTATGTCGCCTTAGAATTTTGCCTTTGAAACTACAAATAAGCCTAATATCCCTCCCCCTTAGGGTTAGTAGTCCTAAATGCCTCTGGGACTGAAAGGATTGGGACGGGTAATAGCATCCAATAAGTAAACGAGACTATTCTGCGCTTTAATACCTTAACGGGGTGGGAATGGGTAGATATGATATGATGACCACGCGATAACGTCTCGTGTATCCCCTCACTGAGGAGTGATTATCGGATGTTGTGTGGGGTGATCCATATTATTAATAAACCTAGGACCCCCCCCCCCTTTCCCTTTGTTTCTTTGTTTCTTCTAAAGATTTCAAACTATTTCTTTTAAGAAAATCAGCTTCCTTTTAATTCTTTCCAATTTTGTTTGTAACCATTATGTAAAGATCCATTCTTATTTGAAGTTTTATTTGCCTACATGTTATTTGCACCTAAATTCACAATAATTGTCTGGCCGGGAACCATAGTAGTGGATCCTGAGGGGTGCCTAACACCTTCCCCTTGGGATAATTTCAAGCCCTTACCCAATCTCTGGTTACTCAAATCAAACCTTCTTGGTGTCCTAATGCACCTTAATCATTAGGTGGTGACTCTTCAATTCAAACCCAAATTCCCTAAAAGGGAACGAGTTGTCCTCCTAAATATCATAAATCGGATTTCGCAAGAAAAAGGGGGCGCGACAGTGACGCATACGCCAGGCCCCACGTTAGGATAAGTGATATTGTTTAGGGGCGACACGTACACCAAGATCCATAATGGGCTATGTGATATTGATTATTGATTAGCTCTTGGGAAAGGATCCTCCCCTTCGGAGTCTGATATTACAGTAAGCATAGGAATAGTGATATATATGTGTTTTGGTGAGAGGCTTTTGTGCCAGGCACCATGAGGGTGCTTAGTGTGAGTATACTTGATGTCTTTGCTCTGATGTTATTGGCTTGATATGTATACTTGACATGCAGGAATTGATATGTATTTTTCTCATGCTAGAAGGTAATATGGTGTTAATTACTTGACATGTAGGCATAGAGCTGTATTTTCCTCATGCTAGATGGTAAATGAAGTGTCTTATTCGTCGTTGAAAGTTTGGAAAATCACAGTTCATTGTTAAACTCATGCTTCTGTGATTTTGGAGTAATATTTTGGCTTTGAATGTTATACTTAGGAAAGCGTGTGCAATTCTCCGTATATGTGAACAAGCCGAACATGATATCTCTTGAATGGTTTTACTCTACTATCATCATTAGATCATGTATTTGTGACGACCCGTCCAGTCGTCTTATGAGTTACCGCTTCGTTTCTCCCATTTCTGCTTCTTATTGCTTTGATCGGTTCTATGTGTGATCGGGTTGGTTGGCTCGGGTTCGGAAAGAATTTGGTAAGGTTTGAGACACTTAGTCTCTTCTGAGGAAGCTTAAGTTGGAAAAGTCAACCGGATGTTGACTTATGTGTTAAAGGGCTTGGATGTGAATTTTGATAGTTTGAATAGCTTTTGGAGGTGATTTGGAACTTAAGAGCGTGATCAGAATGTGTTTTGGAGGTCCGGAGTAGATTTAGGCTTGAATTGGCGAAATTGAATTTTTGGCATTTTTCAGTTGATAGGTGAGATTTTGATATAGGGGTCGGAATGGAATTCCAAGAGCTGTAGTAGTTCCGTTGTGTCATTTGGGATGTGTGTACAAAATTTCAGGTCATTCGGACGTGGTTTGTTTAGGTTTTTGATCAAAAGCGTAATTTAGAATATTTTGGAATTCATAGGCTTGAATCCAATGAGAACTTGGTGTTTTGATGTTATTTTGAGAGTTTCAAAGATTGGAACAAGTTTGAATGACGTTATGGGATATGTTGGCATGTTTGGTTGAGGTCCCGGGGGCCTCGGGTGAGTTTCGGGTGGTCAATCGGACCATTTCATGTTGTTGAGAATTATAGAAAACTGCTAAAGTGTTGCAGAAAAATTTGACCTTCTCATTTGCGAGAAGGCCCTCGCATACGCAAAGGGTTATTTGAGGAGGCTAAGGATTTAGTCTTCGCGTTCAAGAGGGATGCTCCGCATTCGCGAAGGGCTGGGAGATTATGCATCGCGTTCGCGAGAAGGGGAGCGCGTTCGCATAGAGGAAGTTGGGCAGCTCAGTTTCAGGGTGTTTTGTTTATCGCGTTCACGAGAGAGGGAGCGCAATCGCGAAGGGTCAAGCTGAGGAACCATCACGTTCACGAGTGGCTGGTCGCATTCGCGTAGAGGATTTTTTGGTCAAAGTTAATTTGTGCTTCGCGAACGCGAGGCATTGACCGCGTTCGCGAAGAAGGAATTGAGGCATGGTCAGAATGTTTAAATAGTCATCTTGTCCGCGATTTTGGGGTTAATTTCCACCATTTTTGAGCGATTTTGGAGCTTTTTGAAGAGGATTGAAGAGGGATTCAAGGGTAAAAACTTGGAAGAAAGATTCATGGACTTAATACTCGATTCTAATGTGAATTCTACCTAATTAATCATGGAAATTAAGCCTAATGTTGAAGAACTAGGGCTTGAAATTGGAGACCTAGAATTTGGGATTTGAGGGGTCATTTGTGGTTGGATTTTGATACTTTTAGTATGAATGAACTCAGGGAGTGATAAGGAGTCCATTGATGTAATTTTTATCGGAATTCGAGACGTGGGCTTGGGGGTCGGGTTTGTCCAATTTCGGGATTTTTGTTGTATTTTGATTTCTTTCGAGTGGGATTTGTTCCCTTAGCATATTTTGATGGTTTTGCACTAAATTTGGTTAGATTTGGAGCATCCGGAGACCAATTCAAGGGGAAAAGGCATCGCGAGCTAGGGATTTGGATCGGGTAGAGGTGAGTAATGATTGTAAATGTAGTCCTAAGGGTATGAAACCCCGGATTGCACATCGTGGTGCTATATTGAGGTGATGCACACGCTAGATGAAGAGTTTGGGGTTGTGCACTGTTGGGGATTGTGACTTAGTCCATCCCGAATGATTGTTTTACCGCGTATTTGATTGAAAACTGTTTGTTATCATCATGAATTGGGCTGAATGCCATATTTGGGCCTCATGCCAACTATTTGAACCCTTAGGGGTTTTTTACTGATATTTCCTCACTGTTTTGACTTTATACTTGAACTCAGTCATGCTATATTTTACAGTTTTCATAACTCAGCCATGTTTACCCTGTTCTAACACTTAAATAATATTTTGGGCTGAGCACCATGTTTTACTGTTGCCCAAGTGGCTTGTGAGATTCTGACTAAGCAAGGCCGAGGGCCTATGTTGTGAGAAAACACTAATTAGGATTATGAGGCCGAGGGCCTAAGACTTGTACGCCACGAGGTAGCTTGTTGATATGAGGTCAAGAGCCTAGTGATGATGCCACGAGATGTCTTGATATTGCACTTGGGTCGTAAGGGGCCCCTCCAGGAGTCTGAACACCCCCAGTGAGCGCGGGTACCCATTGTGATGTGAGATATAGCCCGAGGGGCTGGTGTTGTTCTATGATATTGCCCGAGGGGTGGATTTTGTTGACATTGTGCCCGAGGGGCGATCCTTTATGTGTTTATCTTTCCTAGTTGTCTGTCATTTACTTGCTTAATTATTAAAAAGGCATTTCATGAAGTTTAAACTGAACTAAAATGACTTTACATATTTTCACCGTTTCACTATTTTTACTAGCTTTTACTGCTTCCTTATAGCTTGTGACGTGTCTTATGTGATTTCATATTTCTCAGTCATTATTTATGATTATTATTCACTGAGTTGGAGTACTCACTTTACTTTCTTCACCCTGTGTGCAGATTCAAGCACTTCAGGTCCCGCTAGCGAGTGTTGATCCTTCAAGCTCAGACAGATTCAGAGATTCTCTAGGTAGCTGCCGGCGTTCGCAGCCCAGAGCTTCTTCCCTTATCTTATTTTCTCTATCTTAGCTCTGTATTAGACCATGTAGACTCTTCAGACTTGTAGTATATTGATAGATGCTCATGACTGGTGACACCCCGGTATCGGGCTGTGTTGGTTATAATTCCGCAAATTGTACTATCATTGCTTATTTTGGGATTTTATCATGTTTAAGACTTAATTGTATTATTTTAACTGCTTAAAAGGGTATTGGGAACTTGTCGGCTGGCCTTGTCTTCACGAGAGGCGCCATCACGATCGGGTCCGGGTTTAGGGTCATGACAATATTGTTATTGATCAATGGTGTTGGACACTAACCATCTTTCGAGCTTGTCACTACTTTCAGTCCAAGGTTAGGTTTGTTACTTATTGAGTACATGGGATCGGTTGTTCTCATAATACACTTCTACTCCTTGTGTGCAGATCTTGGAGTTGATGTTGTTGTTGTATGGCGGGAGCTAGCATTAAAGATACACCTATTGTCTAGACATAGCTACCACTTATCCTTGGTAGTTTTAGATTCGAATTTTATTTATGCATATTTAAAATAGATGTCATATGTATTTTCATATAATCTTTGTAAATCTATGTCTTAGTGTCTCATGACTTGTATTATAAATCCTTGGGTTAATGTATGGGAACTCAATTATTTCACTTAAATATTTTTCTTATTATTTTTATTAGAATTGTGTAATATGTTGCTTGGCTTACCTAGCGGTTGGGTTAGGTGCCATGACAACTAAGTGGATTTTGGATCGTGACAAGTTGGTACCAGAGCCCTAGGTTCGTAGGTTCTATGAGTCATGAGCAAGTATCTAGCAAAGTCTTGTTCATCGGTATGATGACGTCCATACCTATCTTTGAGAGGCTACATGGCATCTAGGAAACTTCCCATATTTCTTTCTTTATCGTGCGGCTTGGATTCAGTTTGGAGCGTATATCTTTGATTTTCTTCCATCCACTTATATGTGATGTTGAGCATTCAGTATCAGTTATGCACATACGACTTATGATGTCATCGATGAGGTGCGAGATATGTTCTATGCGTTGTGGAGATAGGCTGGTCTATAGGACTTGAGGCCAGGTTCAGACCGCAATTTGGGCTTGGTAGTTTCAGTTGTGTGATTATGTGCTTTTGGACTTCTATGTATTATAGTGTCCCTAGGAGTGGGATCGATGGCTAAGTGAGTGGTTGGATAGCTCTATGATGAGTATTATGTGACTGCAGAATGTGCTTAGAAGGTTTGGATGTGATAAGAAGGATTTACTTGGGGCATAAAGGGCTACAGATGCTTGATTGTTATCTTAATTTGCTGTACAGTCTCTAGTTATGAGCATGTTGAGGGATCTTTCATGGTGTTCAATTGCGGAATGAAGTAGGTTCTTATGTCTTGTTCACGAGTTTATACTCGGAAAGATTAAGTGATTGCATAGTGATAGTGATAGTGACGGGGTCATAGAGAGATGGCGTTTTGAAGCTATATAGGTGGATTGTCACTAGCGAACTGGTCTACAGATGTATGATCTTTATGACATTTTTGTAGAGAGTTTTCTTTCTACCAATGGGTTATATGTGTTGCAATTTGAGTATAGATCACTTGAGGAAGTTTGCACGACATTCACGAGGATGGATATGAACTTAGCAGATGTTTTGAGGTTCGTATGATTAGGGCTACATGAGTTCATAAAGGATTAAGTTGAATTAAAGTGCGAGATTATGGAGGTTATGGACTAAGAGTATTGTGGGTCATTGGATGTTACGTTCTATGGTTTCAAGCCAAGTGGGGAAGTCTGCTATTGAATATTAGATTGCATGGTCATGTGTTATATTAATTTTCATCTGACGCATATTTGTGGATCGGTTATGACTTGAAAGGGGCTGGCTTTGAGATTGGTGCGAGGAAGGAAATTGCCGGATGCATGATGTATTATATTTCATGGGCATATAAAAATCTTGGAATGATTCGGGTTTGTTATTCGTGGTGGATTTAGTGTGCAAGGAAAAGGAATTCACTCGGTTACTTAATGTGGGGTTACTTCTTCAGGTGTTGTGTGCTAATGGAGCACACGTTGTTTGGGTCGTTTCTGTGGTGCATTAGGGATTAGAGAATAGTGGATCACTCTAAAGAAAGTTCTAATGAGTTCATGATATATATTTGGTATTTGAGGATTTCCTAAATTTGTAAATGGCTAAGATCTAATATTTGCATTGGATATTGTTGGGACTTCGATATTTTTGTATCATTATGAATTCTACATTCCAGTATCAGAGAGGTTAAGGAAACAACTTCAGATTCACGGAATGTCTCTTCATAGAGGGCATTTCGATTGCAGTACTATTGGGGGTTTAAGAGGGAATATAGTGGCTTACAGGCCTTAGGAAAACATGGGTTCACGCTAAGATCTTTGGGGTGAGCTTTAGGCTAAGGATCGTGGAGAAGTGTTAAGTTGAATGCAACTCGAGGAGAATTCAAAGAATTGGGTCAGCTTGGTTATGGTTTGGGTCAGCATAGTAATAAAGGTGATCAGTTCCTTGGTGTGGTGAAACTCTACGGGTGTTTTGTGGAAATACTCTTGGATTGGGCAATTTGCGTGACTTGGTTGAGTTAGAGGGATTCAGTTCTGACGGCTTGGTTATGTGCAAATGGCTTTTAAAGAGTTCTCGACATTGTCGACCACGACTTAGGACAAATGTCTTCTATATATACGAAGAGTATGTGCGTGTTGTGATTATCTTGCAGATGGGGTCAAGTGGAAGGTTTATGGTTGATGGGGTATCTATCCTACTAGTGATTTATAGTTGATAATGGGGTTCTCGAGTTTTCATATGATGGCATGATAGATATGGTGCGACGTGTGTGGTCGAGTTTTGCACGTGCAATGTTGTGGTTGAATTTTGAAGGTTTAAGATGCATTGTGTTCTAGATAATATGGATGGTTTAAGATGTTTAAAAGAATGCCGGAGCTATCTGGTATCACCTGAGAAGTGTGTGCATTTTTGAAGTTGCACTGTGTTCGGACTTGCGGATGCTTGACTAGTAATCGCTTGGTTGACTGACTGCTGATGTTTAGATATTTCTCTGTGGCACGAAAGAATTATGGAAGTATTTCTCATGAGATAATTATTTATGAGGGACGTGTTAGTCATTTGAATGGTGGAGTCGGGACTGGACATGTAGATTCTTGTATTCTGGGGATTTGAAGACTAGGAGGGTGCTCAGAGGCAAATTGTTCCTTTGTTGTGGACGATGAGAGTATGTTAAGAGATTGATGGCTGATTGTATGTGTTATGGATAGGTTATTGTAGACTTTTCTAATGTTATCTACCTATTTCGGGAGGATCAAAATTGATTTGGGGGCTACTGGTAGGCTTAATGAGAATGTGTATTCTATATCGAGTCAAATTTGCTTAGTCAGCACAACTATTGTTGAGGGGTGTGTCATTGATTAGAGTTGATCTTATTTGTGTTCTGATATGTTCCATATGTTACTCTCCTATGCTACAATGGGTTGTGAGACTATTCACTACTTATACATATGATGTGATTCTGTTTGGGCCATGTGGTGGAATTCAAACGAGATGGCTCTTGAGGTGTTGAATAGCTAGTTGCGCATCTATTATGGTCTTCCTATTTGTGGTATATTGTGCTATCCATTTCTCTATGGTTATGGACATGCACTTCGCGTGTTTGTTGTTGATAAGAAAATGGTTGTTGATTGTGAGCATCATGGCCCGAGGTTTTCCATATGGACTAGTATTTGGATTGGGTCACGCATCGCAGTGGAGTTATATTGGGATATGATCCTTCGTACTTATATCATGTGTTTTGTTTCTTCTTGGTGAGATGGGTTAATAGCATTGCGCTCTGTGGTGGCATTTTGTTGATCTTGTGGGATAGTTCTCTCATTTGATTCTCTTTCCATCACAGGGTACAACCGAGTTGTTGCTTGTTTGGTGCACGAATTGCACGGTATGTGGCTCGAGATGGTGCTGGCGTGTCGGTCGAGCAGCTTCCATTGGATTAGATGTGATTATTGGACCTGAAATGAGTGTTATCGAATTCAATTAAGCTAAGTTGGGAGAATAATTCTATTAGTCAGTTTAGAATTATGCAATTGTTCTTATCGAGTGAGAAACCTCCACGACTTGTCGATCTGATAGGTAGTTATGAGTTTCTGCATGTGTCTTTCATCATTGGTATTGTACGATGGTTTAGGACAAGGTTTTATTTGATATAAGGTTTCATACCAGTACAGAGTTTGTTAATGAACAGATATGGTGGTCAAAAATTATTGCCATATGTGTCTGAGTTGTGTGATATATCATGCAATTATATCTTGGGATATGGTTATGGCTTGATATATCATGTGATTATATCCTGTTTAATTCTGAATATTAGAGATTGGGTTCTAAGTTTTATCGACTAAGGTTAAAGAAAGGATCTTCAGTTAGGTCATGTTGTCGGGCTTATATGGATTGGGGGTGATGTGGGATCACTCATGGGTATGTGTATGGTGAGGCATTGATTTGATGGCTTTGAAACAACTCTTGGCATGTCCAAGGACGAACCTATGTTTAAAAATGAGAGAATGTAACGACACGACCGGTCGTTTTGAGCATGTGCATTCAGTTCAGTGGTTTGAGGTCATAGCTTTATATGGTGAATTATGACTTGCATGTATCGTTTGTTTTGGTTTTTGAATGGTTTGGGATTGATTTGGAAGAACAATTCTCAAATAGGAAGCTTTAAGTTGGAAGAGTTAACCAAGTTTCACTTTTGTGTAGTTAACCTCAGATTTGAGTTTTGATGGTTCCGTTAGGTATCGACGGTGATTTTGGACTTCGGCGTATGCCCAGATTTGTATTTGGATGTTTCTAGAAAGTTTTGGCTATAATTAAAAGGTTGGCAATTTGAAGGTTTGGAAAGTTCATAAGTTTGACTGGGAGTTGACTTCGATGTTATCGGGTTTGGATTGTTTTTCCAGGAGTTGGAATAAGTTCGATATGTCATTTGAAATTTGTGTGCATAATTTGAGGTGATTCTGAGTTGTTTAGACATATTTAGCGTAAGTTTGGAATTTGGAAGTTTAAAATAGTTCATTAAGCTTGATTTGAGGTGTGATTCGTGGTTTTGCTATTATTTTGTGTGATTTGAGGACTCGAGGTTCGTTTTATGTTTTGTAACTTATTGGTATATTCGGACGGTTTAAGGGGCTCGGGTGTATTTCGAACGGGTTTCAGACCATTTTAAGTCATGTTGGGTTGCTGGTTTTCTGTTGGTTCTGATGGTTTAGGTGTTCTTCTTCAGGATCGCGAAGATGTGCCCGTGATCGCTGTATTTATGTTGGATCTGGGTGTGCTTACTCTATGTTTTCGCAAAAAGAGGGTCGTGTTTGCGGAGATTCAGAGGCTAGAGCATCGCGTTCGCGCATCTGGGTCGCATTCACGATTGTTGGGCGATTAGTGCTTCGCGGTTGCATCTGGATGTTACGATCGCGCTATTGTGCAGGCTTGGTAGGCTATGTTTAGCGCGTTCTCGAGGAATGTTCCACGAATGCGAAGGCTTATTGGGGGGCAGTGATGTTTTCTTCTATGTGATCACGAAGGCTTTTCCTCGATCACGGTGTGTTTAGATGGGCAGAATCATTTAAGTACCCTATTTAGAGAATTTCAGTTGTTTTATCACATTTTGAGTTTGGAAGCACATATTTGGGAGATTTTGGAGGGGGTTTTTACCGTTTGGATTAGGGTAAGTATTTTAGACTCGGATTTGATTATTTTACATGATTCCATCTTTGATTTTGGCATTTGATCGATGAATCTAAAATAGAAATTTAAGAGTTTTGTCTAAACTTTCCTAAAGTGAATAATTGAGTTTTGAACATCGATTCGGAGTTAGAATTGGATGAAAGTAGTATGGTTGGACTTGTATTTAATAGGTATCGGAATTTGTAAGTTTCGGGGTGCGCATTGTGACGATCTAGCCAGTCGTCTCATGAATTACCACTCTGTTTCCCCATTTCTACTTCTTTATGCTTTGTTTATCCGTGTTATGTGGTATCAGGTTGGTCAGATCGAACCCGGAATGATTTTGTTAAGGTTTGAGTCACTTAGTCTCTTTTAAGAAATGTTAAGTTGGAAAAGTCAACCGGATGTTGACTTATGTGTTAGAGGGCTCGGATGTGAGTTCTGATGGTTTAGTTAGCTTCGAAGGTGATTTGGGATTTAGGAGAGTGATCGGAATGAGTTTGGAGGTTCGGAGTAGATTTAGGCTTGAATTGGCGAAGTTGATATTTTGGCGATCTCCGATTGGTAGGCGAAATTTGGATATAGGGGTCAAAATGGAATTCCGAGAGTTGCAGTAGTTCCGTTGTGTCATTTGGGATGTGTGTGCACAAATTCAGGTCATTCGGACGTGATTTGGTTGGGTTTTTGATCAAAAGCGAAATTCGGAAGATTTTAGAAAGTTTGGCTTGAATCCGATGTGTTTTGGGTGATTTGATGTTGTTTGAGGTGTTTTGATGATTGGAACAAGTTTGAATAAGGTATTAGGATATGTTGGTGTTTTTGGTTGAGGCCCGGGGGGCCTCGGGGTGATTTCGGATGGTTGACAGAAAGGTTTGAGACTTGTGAAGCTGTAGAAACTTTCTGCTTCTGGTATTTCCGCACCTGCGGATTGGGGACCGCAGGTGCGATCTCGCAAATGCGGGGAAGGAAACCGCAGAAGCAGAATCAGGCAAGGGAGTAAGGAAGCCGCAGAAGCAGTTAGTGGACTGCACCTGCGATGGCGCATGTGCGGCTGAGGCATCGCAGATGCGGTTTGGGGTTGAGTTAATGAAAAGTCGCAGAAGCGGCTAGATGACCGCAAATGTGGTGCCGCAGAAGCGGTAGGCTAGTCGCATATGCGAAAATCCCTGGACCAGAGGGTATATATTGTCTTCTTCGGCGAAAATTTTCTAAGTTCATCATTTTTTAAGACGGGAAAGAGGCTTAGGCATAGAATCAAAGGCTATCAGTTGGGTAAGTTCCCTAAGCTTATTTTGGGTTTAAGATCATTTTTCTTTTGTTTAATCATGGTTTTAGTGGAGATTAAGGAAGGAAAATTGGGGATTAGGGTTTGAGTTTAAGAGGCCTTTAAATGGGGATTTTAGGGGTCATTTGGACTCCAATTTTAGTGTTCTTGATATGTATAGACTCGTGGGAGGATAAGGACTCCGTTGATGTGATTTTTATCGAGTTCCGAGATGTGGGCCTAGGGTTCGGGTTTTGAAAATTTTGGTATTTGTGTTATATATTGATTGTTTTTTCTTCGGCTTCGTTCCCTTAGCATATTTTGACGCCGTGATTCTGATTTTGGATAGATTCGACGCGAGTGGAGGCCGATTCGAGGGGAAAAGGTGTCGCAAAGTAGTATTTTCACCGGCTTGAGGTAAATAACCATTGTAAATTTGGAACTGAGGGTACAAACCCCGGTATTTGACTTGTTTTGATAAAAGCGGTGACACATATGCTAGGTGACGAGCGTGTGGGCGTGCACCGGTAGGGATTGTGACTTGGTCCATCCTGTAGCGACTATTAAGCCGCGTATTTGATTTGAAACCTTATGATATTCTATACTTTAGTCATTTATACTATATTATGGGTTGTATGCCATGTTTGGGGCCTTGTGTCGACCTGTTGATACCCTCAAGGACACTTTTACTATTTTTCCTCACTTTATTTGTTGAAAGCATATCCTTAGTCATGTTTTACCTGTTTAAAAGTTTAAAACTGGTTTTATCACTCCACTTTTAATTGTGAGGACTGTTTGGGCTGAGTTCCCTACGTTTTATTGTTGTGCCCGAGAGGCTGTGAGGTTAAGGACTGAGAGAGGTTGATAACCTAATAGTGAGGGTATTATATGCATATATTATGGATCGGGCTGCATGCCACAGCGATACTTATATGGATCGGGCTGCACGCCACAGTGACATATATATTGGATCGGGCTGCATGCCGTAGCGATATATATATTGGATCGGGTTGCGCGCCGCAGTGATATGACGCTTGGGCTGTAGGAGCCCCTCCAGAGTTTGTACACCCCTAGTGAACATAGTCGACTATAAATTACGGATCGGGTTGCACGCCGCAATAGTTATTATGATTTCTATTACTATGAGATATTAATGAGCCTGAGTGCTGAGAACGAGTATTGAGTGACGAGAGTGGAGTCAAGAGTGACTAAGAGGCTGCCCGAGAGGCCATATTCTGAGTGATACCTTACCTGAGGGGCCCAGTTATGATATTTTTATTGATTTCACTCTTCTTTTAAAATAAGCCTCTGTTGGAAAAATTGCTAAGTATATGATTTTAAGTGTTTAAACTGAAGTTTGATGATTTTACGACGAAACTGGTTTTAAACTGTGAGGATTACCTGCTATCCTGTTGTTTATTAAGTTGTATGATTTTTAACTACTCGTCACTACTTTCAGATCTTATTTACTTTAGTTACTTACTGAGTTGGCGTACTCACATTACTCCCTGCACCTTATGTGTAGATCCAGGTGCCCGAGCGGCAGAGTCCTCAGCATTGTCAGAGTTGCCGGAGACTGCAACGTAGCTGCATGGCGTTCGTAGCCCTGCTTTCTTCCTCTTATCCTTGTTTTTCCCGCATTTTTAGACTTGTTATGTATTAGACAGTCAGACTTGTATATTTAGAGGCTCTAGACTCGTGACACCAGATTATGGGGCTGTGTAGTTTCCTGTTATTTGACTTCCGCATATTTTATGTTGCTTAAAACGTTTATAATGAAATTTGGTATTTAAAACCTCTGTTAGAAAATGGCTTATGGTTTAAGGAAAAGGGGTTATGACTTATTGATTGGTTGGAATGCCTAGTAATATGATAGGCGCCATCACGCCCGGGTATTTGGGGTCGTGACAAGATGGTATTAGATCCTAGGTTACATAGGTCTCGCGAGTCATGAGCCGGTTTAGTAGAGTCTCGCGGTTCAGTACGGAGATGTCTGTATTTATGCTCGAGAGACTGCAGAACCTTTAGAAAAAAATCTTCATATTCTTGACATTTTTGTCATGCGAATTTGTTGATCCGAATACTGAACTTCTATTATTCCATTCTCTCACAGATGGTGAGGACACGAGCTACTGGGCGGGGTAGACAACCACCGGTTCCACCAGTTGGGGCCACCAGAGGCCGAGGACGCGGTCAAGGCCGTGGTAGGGGAAGAGCAGCTAGGGAAGCACGTGCAGATCCACCAGTTGCCCTAGTTGTAGACGCTACAGCAGCACCAGCTTAGGCACCAGCTGTGCCCATTATGATTCCAAGCCTTTAGGAGGTTTTAGCTCAGATATTATCAGTGTGTACCGGTTTAGCTCAGGCAGTTTTAGTTACTACGGCCGTAGATACTTCTCAGGTCGGGGGAGGCACCCAGACTCCCGACGCTCGCACACCTGAGCAGGTTCTGCAGGGACTCTAGACACCGGGGGCACCTCTAGCCTAGCTGATTGCACCAGCTCAGGAGTTTGTGGTACCAGTTATGCCGAACGACGAGTAGCGTCGACTAGAGAGGTTTGGTAGACTCAAGCCTCCGATCTTTAGCGGTGCAGAGGGTGAGGATGCCCAGGGTTTCTTAGATAAGTGCTAGAGGATCCTTCGTACAACGGGGATCCTAGAAACCAGTGGTGTAGCTTTTACCACCTTTCAATTTTCTAGGGCTGCCTTCACTTGGTGGGAGGCGTATGAGAGGCGTAGGCCTGTTGGTGCAGCGCCCCTTACTTGGCAGCAGTTCTCTGTTCTCTTTTTGGAGAAATATATGCCACAGTCTCGCCGAGAGGAGCTGCGCAGGTAGTTCGAGGAGTTGTGTCAAGGAGAGATGACTGTGGCGTAGTATGAGATACGGTTCTCTAAGTTAGCCGTTCATGCGGTTTGGTTGGTTCCCACAGATCGAGAGAGGATTATGAGGTTTGTTAATGGTCTCACATACCATCTTCAGATTCTCATGACTAGGGAGAGGGTAACAGGTGCTACTTTCGAGGAGGTTGTTGACATCGCCCATGAGATTGAGTCAGTTCGCCGCCAGGAGCAAGAGGAGAGGGAGTCCAAGAGGCCTGGGGGATCTAGTAGCTTTAGTGGTGCTCCTTCGAGGGGTCAGTTCCAACAGGGTAGAGGTCGTCTCTTCAGACAGGCTCATTCAGCTCGCCCAGGTTATAGTGGGGCAATATCGGGTCATGGTTCTCACATTTCTCATCAGGTCCACTCATCAATTAGTTCTCTTCCATCCCAGAGTTTGTCTCGTGCTTCATTAGTTCAGGGTTCTTCCATGCCAGGCCCTTCTACTGGTCATTCCGGTGCCAGGGGTTCCCTTCAGTCCCCATCTCCAGTACCGGGGAGTTGTTATGAGTGTGGAGAGTTTGGGCTTATGAGGAGGTAGTGTCCTCGTCTTCATGATGGTTAGTCTCAGTAGAGGACTCAGCCCTTGACTTCTGCTCCAATTACTTCACCATCCGCCCAGCTAGCTAGGGGTGGAGGTTAGTCAGCCAGGGGTCGCCCTAGAGGGGGAGGTCGATCAGGTAGTGGTCAGGCCCATTTCTATGCTCTTCCGGGTAGACCATATGTTGCTGCTTCAGATGCCGTGATTTCAGGTATTGTTTCAGTATGTCACAGAGATGCCTCCGTATTATTTGATCCCAATTCCACCTTTTCTTATGTGTCATCATACTTTGCCCATTATCTGGATACGCCCCGTGAGTCTCTTGTTTCACCTGTTTATGTATCTACTCTAGTGGGCGATACTGTTATTGTAGACTGTGTGTACCGGTCGTGTGTGGTGACTATTGGGGGTTTGGAGACCTGAGTGGATCTTTTATTACTGTGTATGGTGGATTTCGATATCATTTTAGGCATGGACTTGTTATCTCTAGGCATATGAGGAGGCAGTGTCCTCGTCTTCATGATGGTTAGTCTCAGCAGAGGACTCATCCCTTGACTTCTGCTCCAATTACTTCACCATCCGCCCAGCTAGCTAGGGGTGGAGGTTAGTCAGCCAGGGGTCGCCCTAGAGGGGGAGGTCGATCAGGTAGTGGTCAGGCCCGTTTCTATGCTCTTCTGGGTAGACCATATGTTGCTGCTTCAGATGCCGTGATTTCAGGTATTGTTTCAGTCTGTCACAGAGGTGCCTCCGTATTATTTGATCCCAATTCCACCTTTTCTTATGTGTCATCATACTTTGCCCATTATCTGGATACGCCCCGTGAGTCTCTTGTTTCACCTGTTCATGTATCTACTCTAGTGGGCGATACTGTTATTGTAGACTGTGTGTACCGGTCGTGTGTGGTGACTATTGGGGGTTTGGAGACCTGAGTGGATCTTTTATTACTGTGTATGGTGGATTTCGATATCATTTTAGGCATGGACTTGTTATCTCTGTGTCATGCTATTCTGGCTGTCATGTAAGACAATCACATTGGCTATATCGGGCATGCCATGGATTGAGTGGTGAGGTTTGACTGACTATGGACTATGTTCCCAGTAGAGTGATCTCATTCTTGAAGGCTCAGCGTATGGTTGGGAAGGGATGTCTTTCGTATCTAGCCTTCGTGAGGGATGTCGGTGTTGAGACTCCCAGTATTGATTTTATTCCAGTTGTGAGGGATTTTTCCGATATGTTTCTTGCAGACCTATCGGGCATGCCACCGGACAGGGACATTGATTTTGGTATTGACCTGGTGCTGGGCACTTAGTCCATTTCTATTCTATTGTATCGTATAGCACCAGCAGAGCTGAAGGAATTAAAAGAACAGCTTCAGGAGCTCCTTGATAAGGGTTTCATTTGGCCTACTGTGCCACCTTGGGGTGTGTTGTTTTTATTTGTGAAGAAGAAGGATGGCACTATGAGGATGTGCATTGATTATAGGCAATTGAACAAGGTAATAGTTAAGAACAAGTATCCTTTGCCTCGCATTGATGATTTATTCGACCAGATTCATGGAGAGAGAGTGTTCTCCAAGATTGATCTCCATTCAGGTTATCACCAGTTGAAGATCAGGGACTCAGATATTCTTAAGACAGCTTTCAGGACCCGATATGGTCATTATGAGTTCTGGGTGATGTCTTTCGGGCTGACCAATGCCCTAGCAACATTCATGTATTTGATGAATAGTGTGTTCCGGCCTTATCTTGATTCATTTGTCATAGTCTTCATTGAGGATATTCCCGTGTATTCGCGTAGTCAGAAGGAGCACGCGGAGCATTTGAAAGTTGTGTTGCAGAGATTGAGGGAGGAGAAGCTTTATGCAAAATTCTCCAAGTGTAAGTTTTGGCTCAGTTCAGTGGCCTTCTTGGGGCACGTGGTGTCCAGCGAGGGTATTCAGGTTGATCCGAAGAAGATAGAAGCAGTTCAGAGTTGGCTCAGACCGTCCTCAGCCACAGAGATTTGCAGCTTTCTTGGTTTGGCAGGTTGTTATTGTCCTTTTGTTCAGGGATTCTCATCTATTGCGTCGCCCTTGACCAAGTTGACTCAGAAGGGTGCTTCATTTGTATGGTCAGATGAGTGTGAGGAGAGCTTTCAGAAGCTCAAGACAGTTTTGACCACAGCTCCAATGTTGGTTTTGCCATCAGCTACAGGTTCATATACCATGTATTGTGATGCTTTGAGAGTTGGGATTGGTTATGTGTTGATGTAGGAGGGTAGAGTTATTGCTTATGCTTCTCGTTAGTTGAAACCCCAAGAGAAGAACTACCATGTTCATGATTTGGAGTTGGTTGTCATAGTTCACGCGTTGAAGATTTGGAGACATTACTTGTATGGTGTGTTTTGTGAGGTGTTTACTGATCATCGTAGCCTCCAACACTTGTTCAAATAGAAGGATCTCAATTTGAGGCAGCGGAGATGGTTGGAGTTGCTTAAGGATTATGATATCACTATATTGTACCATCCGGGAAAGGCCAATGTGGTGGTCGATGCCTTGAGCCGAAAGGCGGTGAGTATGGGGAGTTTGTACTATATCCCAGTTGGGGAGAGACCTCTTGCGATTGATGTACAGGCCTTGGCCAATTGGTTCGTGAGGTTAGATATTTCGGAGCCCAATCAGGTATTGGCTTGTGTGGTTTCTCGTTCTTCCTTATATGATCGCATCAGAGAGCGCCAGTATGATGATCCGCATCTGCTTGTCCTTAAGGACAGAGTTCAGCACGATGATGCTAGAGATGTAACCATTGGTGATGATGGGGTGTTGAGGATGCAGGGTCGGATTTGTGTGCCCAATGTGGATGGGTTTCGGGAGTTGATTCTGGAGGAAGCCCACAGCTCGTGGTATTCCATTCATCCGGGTGCCGCGAAGATGTATCAGGATTTGAGGCAGCATTATTGGTGGAGAAGAATAAAGAAAGATATTGTGGGATTTGTACCTCGGTATCTCAATTGTCAGCAGGTAAAATATGAGCATCAGAGACCGGGTGTCTTGCTTCAGCGGATAGATATTCCTGAGTGGAAGTGGGAGAGGAACACTGTGGACTTTGTTGTTGGCCTTCCACGGACTTTGAGAATGTTTGATGCTATTTGGGTGATTGTGGATCGTCTGACCAAGTCCGCGCACTTCATTCCTGTGTTTACTACTTATTCTTCAGAGTGGTTGGCAGAGATCTATATCCGAGAGATTGTTCATTTGCATGGTGTCCCAGTTTCCATCATTTCAGATAGGGGCACTCAGTTTACTTCGCAGTTTTGGAGGTCTGTGCAATGAGAGTTGGGTACTTAGGTTGAGTTGAGCACAACATTTCATCCTCAGACAGAAGGGCAGTCCGAGTGCACTATTCAGATATTGGAGGACATGTTGCGTGCTTGTGTCATTGATTTCGGAGGGTCATGGGATCAGTTTCTACCGCTTGCAGAGTTTTCTTATAACAACAGCTACCAGTCGAGTATTCGGATGGCTCCATATGAGGCTTTGTATGAGAGGCGGTGTAGAACCCCAGTTGGTTGGTTCGAGCTCGGTGAGGCTAGGCTATTGGGGACGGATTTGGTGCAGGATGCTTTGGAGAAAGTGAAGGTGATTCAGGAGAGGCTTCGTACAGCGCAGTCGAGATAGAAGAGCTATATTGATAGGAAGGTTCAGGATGTGTCCTACATGGTTGGCGAGAAGGTTCTGTTGAAGGTTTCACCCATGAAGGGTGTTATGAGATTTGGGAAGAAAGGGAAGTTAAGTCCTCAGTTCATTGGGCCTTTTGAGGTGCTTCGGAGGATTGGGGAGGTGGCTTATGAGCTTGCTTTGCCACCTAGCTTGTCGAGTGTGCATTCGGTATTTCATGTTTCTATGCTTCGGAAGTATATTAAGGATCTGTCTCATGTTTTGGATTTCAGCACGGTTCAGTTGGATGATGATTTGACTTATGATGTGGAGCCAGTAACTATTTTGGGTCGACAGGTTCGAAAGTTGAGGTAAAAGGATATAGCTTCAGTGAAAATGCAGTGGAAAGGTCGGCCCGTGGAGGAGGCTACCTGGGAGACCGAGCGGGAGATGCGGAGAAGATATCCTAACCTGTTTGAGGTGTCAGGTATGGTTCTTGACTCGTTCGAGGACGAACGTTTATTTAAGTTGGGGAGGAAGTGACGACCCGGCCAGTCGTCTCATGAATTACCGCTCTGTTTCCCCCATTTCTTCTTCTTTATATTTTGTTTATCCATGTTATGTGGTATCGGGTTGGTCGGATCGAATCTGGAATGATTTTGGTAAGGTTTGAGACACTTAGTCTCTTTTAAGGAAAGTTAAGTTGGAAAAGTCAACCAAATGTTGACTTATGTGTTAGAGGGCTCAGATGTGAGTTCAGATGGTTTGGTTAGCTTCGGGAGGTGATTTGGGACTTTGGAGCGTGATTGAAATGAGTGTTAGAGGTTCGGAGTAGATTTAGGCTTGAATTGGCGAAGCTGATATTTTGGCAATCTCTGGTTGGTAGGCATGATTTGGATATAGGGGTCGGAATAGAATTCCGAGAGTTGCAGTAGTTCCGTTGTGTCATTTGGGATGTATGTGCAAAATTTCAGGTCATTCGAACGTGGTTTGGTTGGGTTTTTGATCAAAACCGAAATTCGGAAGATTTTAGAAAGTTTGCCTTGAATCCGATGTGTTTTGGGTGATTTGATGTTGTTTGAGGTATTTTGATGATTGGAACAAATTTGAATAAGGTATTAAGATATGTTGGTGTTTTTGGTTGAGGCCCCGGGGGCCTCAAGGTGATTTCGGATGGTTGACGGAAAGGTTTGAGACTTGTGAAGCTGCAAAAAATTTCTGCTTCTGGTATTTTCGCACCTGCGGATTGAGGACCGCAGGTGCGATCTCGCAGATGCGAGGAAGTAAACCGCAGAAGCAGAATCAGGCTAGGGAGTCAAGAAGCCGCAGAAGCGGTTAGTGGACTGCACCTGCGATGGCGCAGGTGCGGCTGAGGCATCGCAGAAGCAGTTTGGGGCTGAGTTAATGGAAAAGCCGCAGAAGCGGCTAGATGACCGCAAATGTGGTGCCGCAGAAGCGGTAGGCTGGTCGCATATGCGAAAATCCCCGGACCAGAGGGTATATATTGTCTTCTTCGGCGAAATTTTGCTAAGTTCATCATTTTTGAAGATGGGAAAGAGGCTAAGGCATAGAATTTGAAGAGGAATCAAAGGCTATCAGTTGGGTAAGTTCCCTAAGATTATTTATTTGGGTTTAAGATCATTTTTTCATTGTTTAATCATGGTTTTAGTGGAGATTAAGGAAGGAAAATTGGGGATTAGGGCTTGAATTTAAGAGGCCTTTAAATGGAGATTTGAGGGGCCATTTGGACTCCGATTTTAGTTTTCTTGATATGTATAGACTCGTGGGAGGATAAGCACTCCATTGATATGATTCTTATCGAGTTCTGAGACATGGTCCTGGGGGTCGGGTTTTGATAATTTCAGGATTTGTGTCATATATTGATTGATTTTGCTTGGGCTTCGTTCCCTTAGCATATTTTGATGTCGTGATTCTGATTTTGGATAGATTCGACACGAGTGGAGGACGATTCATGGGGCAAAGACGTCGCGGAGTAGTATTTTCACCGGCTTGAGGTAAGTAACCATTGTAAATTTGGAACTAAGGATACAAACCTTGGTATTTGACTTGTTTTGATAAAAGTGGTGACACATATTCTAGGTGACGAGCGTGTGGGCGTGCACCGGTAGGGATTGTGACTTTGTCCATCCCGTAGCGACTATTAAGCTGCATATTTGATTTGAAACCTTATGATATTCCGTACTTTAGTCATTTATACTGTATTATGGGTTGTATGCCATGTTTGGGGCCTTGTGCCGACCGGTTGATACCCTTAGGGACATTTTTACTATTTTTCCTCACTTTATTTGTTGAAAGCATATCCTCAGTCATGTTTTACCTATTTAAAAGTTTAAAACTAGTTTTATCTCTCCACTTCTAATTGTGAGGACTTTTTGGGCTGAGTTCCCTATGTTTTATTTTTGTGCCCGAGAGGCTGTGAGGTTAAGAACTAAGAGAGGTTGAGAACCTAATAGTGAGGGTATTATATGTATATATTATGGATCGGGTTGCACGTCACAGCGATACTTATATGGATTGGGCTGCATACCGCATTGACATATATATTGGATCGGGTTGCACGCCGCAACAATATATATATTGGATTGGATTGTGCGCCGCAGCGATATGACGCTTGGGCTGTAGGAGTCCCTTCGGAGTCTGTACACCCCAGTGAGCATAGTCGACTATAAATTACGGATTGGGCTGCACGCCGCAACAGTTACTATGATTTCTATTACTATGAGATATTAATGAGCCTGAGTGCTGAGAACGAGTATTGAGTGACGAGAGTGGAGTCACGAGTGACTGAGAGGCTGCCCGAGAGGCCATATTCTAAGTGATACCTCGCCCGAGGGGCCCAGTTATGATATTTTTACTGATTTCACTCTTCTTTTAAAATAAGCCTCTGTTGGAAAAATTGATAAGTATATGATTTCAAGTGTTTAAACTGAAGTTTGATGATTTTATGCGAAACTAGTTTTAAACTGTGAGGTTGACCTGCTATTATGTTGTTTATTCAGTTATATGATTTTTAACTGCTCGTCACTACTTTCAGACCTTATTTACTTTAGTTACTTACTGAGTTGGCGTACTCACGTTACTCCCTACACCTTGTGTGTAGATCCAGGTGCCCGAGCGGCAGGGTCCTCAGCATTGTCAGAGTTGCCGGAGACTGCAAGGTAGCTGCATGGCGTCCGCAGCCCGACTTTCTTCCTTTTATCCTTGTTTTTCCCGCATTTTTAGACTTGTTATGTATTAGACAGTTAGACTTGTATATTTAGAGGCTCTAGACTCGTGACACCAGATTATGGGGCTGTGTAATTTCCTGTTATTTGACTTCCGCATATTTTCTGTTACTTAAAACGTTTATAATGAAATTTGGTATTTAAAACCTTTGTTAGAAAATGGCCTATGGTTAAAGGAAAAGGGGTTGTGACTCATTGATTGGTTGGCTTGCCTAGTAATGTGATAGGCGCCATCACGACCGAGTATTTGGGGTTGTGACACGCGCTCGGATTGACATTGTGGTTGACTTTGAGTATTTGATTAAAGACTCTTCCTTTATCATTTGTGTTTATTTCCTATAGCATTATTTGATATTTTTGAGTTCCTTTTGGCTAGTTTTGAGCCGTTCGGAGGTCGATTCACGCAGGATAGCATTTCTAGAGTATTATTTTTGCTTGATCGGGGTAAATAACATATCTAAACTTTGATTTGAGTGTAATTATCTCTGAAAATTATGATATTTGAGATGTATTGGGGTGACGCACATGCTAGGTAACTAGTGTGTGCGCGTGCACCGGGGTATTCATGATCTGGGTAGTTCTTAAGCTATAACATGCTTTGTTTTTCTATCATGCTTCTTTAATATCATTTTTTCTCCAATTGTATGACAACGTGTGTTATTATTCATGCTAGGAATCATGTCTAGGCTATCTGCTTAATTGTTTGAGACATACTAGGATTATTTTTTCCATGTTGAGCTATTTGCCTTAACCGTAGTCATATTGTTCAGTCATGATAGTTATATCCATATGTTATATCTCTGTCTCTATACATTTTTGATATGATGTCTCACATGTTATTGGTGTCCTTTTATGTGACACGATTTTGAGCTGAATTTGTGGCACATTGTGATATTCTGTGTTGTATAATTGGATTATGTTTATGTGAGATGTTGTCATATGGAGACTTGAGCAGATTAATGTCTGATGTAGGCCATAGAGTTGTGGTGATTGATAGTGAGGTGACGCTTGCGTCGAGGCCCCATATTGGGCTAAGTGTTATTGATATTAAGGTTACACATAAGCCATGACCCACGTTGGGCTAAGTGGTATATTTTAGGGGCGACGCGTGCACCAGGCCCCATGCTGGGCTGTGTGATATTAATTAATGATTAGCACTTGAGCAAGGATCCACCCCTATGGAGTTTGGTATTAGAGTGAGCGTGGGCACATAGATATGTATATATGTGCTTTGGTGAGGGGCATTTATGCCAGACACCGTGAGCGTACTGAGTGTGTATACTTGATGGATACACTTTGATGTTATTGAATTCACATGTATATTTGACATGTAATCATAGAGATGTATTTTCATCATGCTCGAAGGTAACATTGTGTTATTGACTTGACATGTAGGCATAGAAATGTATTTTTGCCGTGCTAGATGATAAATGAAATGTCTTATCTGTTGTTGAAAGTTTAGAAAATCATAATTCCTTGTTAAACTCATGCTTTAGTAATTTCGGAGAAAGATTTAGGCTTTGACTGTTATACTTGGAAAATATGCCTAATTTTTCGTATTTGTGAACGAGTCAAACATGATATGTCTTAAATTGTTTTATTCTATTGTCATCATTAGATCATTGATTGTTATTGATCATTGGTGTGGACACTGGCCTTCTTCCAAACTGGTCATTGTTTTCAGTCCAAGGTTAGGTTTGTTACGTATTGAGTACGAGGGGTCGGTTGTACTCATACTACACTTATGCATCTTGCGTGCAGATTTTTGGAGTTGATGTTACAATTGTATGACAAGAGATGGCATTGAAGATGTACCTGTTATCAAGACATAGCTACCACTTGTCCTTGGTAGTTTTAGATTATAATATTAATGAATGTACTTCCTCTATCTAGCATTTGGTTAGACCTCATACATAAATATATTTTCATTTATGGGTACTAGAAATTCAACCCTTAATGTCAACATTCAACGTGTATCCGTAATAATCTTATTTTTTTCAAGGGGACATATAGAAAGTCCTTTCCATATAATTTCTGAAGTCAACCAAGCTATAGATGTTTAATTTTATCACCACGTAGAAATGAATATTGTATGGTAGTGGCAAAATGTTATTTACCCTTAAATGGATATATTCAAGAAGAAACAAGTTGCCATCTCGAATTCGATTAAATGCCTAGTCACAAACTCATTTTTTTCCTTTTTTTTAACGGTATTTTGAAAAATATTTCGGGATAACAAGCTTGGAGCTTGATCCTTTAAGAAGAATTAAACTAAATAGTCGGTCATCGAACTGCTTAAACTTAAAATAGTCAACAAATGTATAATATATGTATAATTTATATATAATATTATATAATCATAAATAATTAATATATAATTTATGTATACCGATTAGAAAAAGTCTCACTGTTGCTAATAAGATGTAATTTAGTCCCACTGTTGGACAAACCACCTGGGTACTAGCCAAGATACCTAGATAAGATGGGTTGCTAATAAGATGTAAATCATCATTTCTTCAATTCAAATTAATGTTAAGACGAAGATTATCATTTCTTCAATACCTAGATAATATGGGTTGCTATTATTTTCAAATGACAAATTTGGAACTGGGTTCTCAGGATGATTGTAGTAGAACAATTGAAGTCCTACTTGAGTAAAGGAAAGGTCAAAAACTTATCAGAAATCGGAACTGAACCTAATACTCCTAATCAGGCTCCTTTGTACTGAGGCACAACGGATAGGTTGCCAAAGAGACTGGCAATTATCGGTTGCCACTTGCCAGCATGTACATTATACAGTATTGTTTGCGATTTTAACCTATTGATTCTGAAAAATGTTAAATGTCGCTGACAAAGTAAACTGCAGCCAATCTTAGGAAACGAAGATGAGTTTCATTTGGAGTAGGTGAAAATTGTAACTTGAAATTTCCATTATCTCCATTCAATATATTGCCTGAAAACTAAATTTCAATTTGGCAAAGCAGTACATCATGACTGCCAATAGTCCATATAGCAAAGAAAGGTGTATGCAGTAAAATTAGTTGTTGACCGTGGGCCGAATAAAGAGATTGACATATGGAGCTGAAGATAGGAAGAATGTGAGTCGGCAAATAGTCAATACCAGTTGCGAGCATATGGCCAGCGTTGGATGAGCCCCGAAGGCAAAGTAGCCGACGGGCAGAGGTTCAAAGTATTGATATCAGGTAGCATTCAATAAGCGGCCGTTAGAGAGAATATATGCATTTATAACCAACCGTTATGCAGCCATCAATGACGATTTTATTGTCATTCAAGAGGAGTTTGCTTTGGCAATCTTGTCTCCCTGAATAGAGCTATAAATAGGAGAATTAACATCCATTGTAGACACAAAATACTCTCTACACAAAAAGATATATTCTGCTCTATAAATTATAAAGTTATTCATTTTTTCTACTCTCAATATTGTTTGTACTTTTGCTATTGGAAAGATTAAGCGAATATCCAGGCTTGTATTTCGTTTAATTTTGCTTCATAATTGTAACGACCCGACTGGTCGGTTTGCTTTCTAGAATTTCATTCCCCTAAATAAGACTTCATGTACTTGCTTTAACTGATTTATGATTTGCGAGGATGGTTGGTTCGGGATTTGGAAGAGTTTGGATTGAAATCAGAACACTTGGTTCCTTAAGGTTGGCTCAAAAGGCTAAGTTTGACTTCGGTCAACATTTCTAGTAAATGGATCCGGACTCGTATTTTGACGGTCCCGAAAGGTCCGTAGCAAAATTTGGGACTTGGGAGTATGCCCGGAATCGAATTCCGAGATCCCTAGCCCGAGTAATGAATTTTTGTTAAAAATTATTAAACTAAAATCTAAGGATTTAAAGAAATTGAATAATGTTTGATCAAGTTGGTATCGGCCCGTATGTTGGTTTCGGAGCCCGATATAGGTCCAATATAACATTTAAGTCATGTCTATGAAATTTAGTGAGAAACGTGACTGATTTGGCGTGATTCGGACGTCCAGTTGTAAAATAGGAATTTCAAATGTTCTTAAGGATTTCATGCGTTTTGGTGTTAAATCCAGTAGTTTTAGAGGTCATTTCGGCGATTTGATCGCACGAGCAAGTTTGTATGAAGTTGTTGGACTTGTGTGAGTATTCGGAGTGGAGCCCCGAGGGTTCGGGTGAGTTTATGACGTAGGTTGGGAGTGAAAGCCTCCCAGTTTTTCTGGTGTTTCTGGGTAGAGTTAAAGGTCTTGCAAATGTGAGGAAATGTTCACATTTGCGATCCTCGCATTTGCGAGAAAGGCTTCACATTTGTGATGAAGCTTGGGCTGGGGCAGTGCTCTCATTTGCGACATTTTGTTCGCATTTGCGAAGCCAGCAGGGTCAACATTTGCGACCCTTTCATCGCATTTGCGATCATTGCAGTGGGATGCCTAGGTTCGCTTTTGCGATGGTTTTGTCGCAATTGTGACCTTCGCATTTGACCTGGACACAGCTTTTAAAAACGGGACTTAGGCTATTTATTTCATTTCACTTCTACACTTGGGCGATTTGGGAGCTTCCAAAGAGGGGATTTCAACCTAGCATTGTGAGGTAAGTTATTGTAACGACCCAACTGATCATTTTGAGCAATTGCGTCTGGTTCGGCAGTTTGAAATCATGAGTAGCTTCATATTATGTGTATCAACTTGTGTGCGCAGTCCAGGCGTGAAACCGGAAAGCTTTTATGTGAAAATATGAAAAATATATTAATTTCTAAAGTTAAAATTTGATTTTTAGTTGACTTTGGTCAATATTTTTGGTAAACAAACCCAGATCTGTGTTCCGACTATCCCAGAAGGTCCACGATAAAATATGGAACTTGGGCGTATGCCCGAAATTGAATTTCGAGGTCCCCAGCATTGGAAAATAATTTTTGAAGAAAATTGTTATGCTGGTTTTTAACGAAAATAAAGAAATGAATTAATATTTGAACTCGTTAGTATCGAACCCGTATTTTGGTTCTGGAGCTTGGTACAAGTTTGTTATGATATTTAAGTCCTATCTGTGAAATTTGGTAAGAATTAGAACTAATTTGAAGTGATTTGGACGTCAGGTTGAAAATTTAGAAATTTATGAGTTTTGAGGTTAAGTTCATAGTTTTTGATGTTATTTTGATGATTTGATCGCACGAGGAAGTCCGTATGATATTTTTAGACTTGCATGCATGTTTGGTTTGGAGCCCCGAGGGCTTGGGTGCGTTTCGGATAGGTTTAGGCTATGTTGCACTTGTTTTTGGATGCTTCATTGTTGTTTCTTAAAGCAAAAATGATACCACATTGATCAAATAATATCCAAATTCAGTTTTTATTGAACCATTAAATCCGCATCGAAATTACGGAGTCATAGGAAAAAGAATCATTGAATTTGGACATTGTATGACGAAGTTATGCTCATTTTCGTGTCGGTAATAATTGTTGGTTTCTGGTGTGGTCGCATGCGAACTTTTTCATTACAATTGCGATGCCCAGTTCGGAAATGCGAACTTTTTATAACAAATGTGGCTTCTGCCAGCCCTGCCTTGTTCGCAAATTGCGAGGGTTCGCAATTGCGAACCCTGGATCGCAAATGCGACATCTGAGGCATGTTAAGTGAGATTTTTGAGGGGATTTTCACTCATTTTTCAATTTTCTCAAACCTAAACCTCCATAGGCGATTTTTCAAAGACCCAAATTTCTTCAAATCATTGGGTAAGCGTCCCTAATCAATTTCCAACTATATTTTGTGATTATATCTTAGATTTAACATCAAATTCATGAAAATCTAAAGGAAAATTTGGGGAAAATTGTGAAATCTTTCAAAAATGTAAAATGATGATTTGAATGACCAAATGGTATTGGAGTTAGATAATTTTCGTATGGGTGAACTCGTAGCGGAATAGGTATTCGGTTTTTGTAAATTTTGTCGGGTTCTGAGGTGTGAGCCCGAGGAGTTGACTTTTGTTGACTTTTTGCAAATTGTATAAGAATCATAGTTTTGTGAATTGAAATTGTTTTCTCTATCATCGTTTGATGTATTCAAGTCGTTTTTGGCTAGATTGAACCGAGCATTGATGAATTAGTAAAGGAAAAGCTAAATTGAGTATTGAATTGGCCGGATTAAGGTAAGTATCTTGCCTAACCTTGTGTGGGGGACTTCCCCTTAGGAGTTGAGTTTTCTATGCTATTTGTAGTCCGTGCACGCAAGGTGACGAGTGTGTGTGCGGACTTACTTGTGGAAATTTTTTCTTTAGGGTTCTTAGGTCCTTATGTGCATTAGGTGAAAAGTTTCTAATATGATTGTTACGCCCCGCAGTATTACATCGATGCAATGCTCTGCAGTAATATAATACGATGATGTTACCCTCTACAATAATATATTACGATGATGTTACGCCCTACAGTAATATATTACGATGATGTTATGCCTTGCAGTATTACATTACGATGATGTTACTCTTTGCAGTATTAAGTTACGACAGTATAGCACCCAGTAGTATTACATTACGTTGATGTCACGCTTCGCAGTATTAAGTTACGACGATGTTGCACCCTGAAGTATTGTACGTTAAATTTGTCGTAAGGTAATTGACATCAGTCCAAGTAAAAGATTATTTGGAAATTATAAGGATTATGCTATTTCACAAGTGATAAGTAAATTCGTGAAGGTGAAAGGGAAAGCAAGTCAAAGAAAATGAATTTTCGTCAAAGTTTGGCATTTTGGGGTAAAATACGGCCAAGCTAAAATACCCGGTATTTATGAACTAGTACGATACAAGGTACCACATGGCTGTGATAGTAAGGTATATAAGGTGTGTTAAAAGTGGGTAGTATTTTAAGTAATATGAGATAATTTTTAATTATGTGGATAATTGATTAATTATTGGATTAGTTGGGATTAATGAGTTGATTAAGGAATTAGGTGGATGATTTTTAGATAAGACTTATAACCATTTATGTGGCAGTCATAGAGGTCTTGAATGATGACTCTTAATTTCATATGAAAGGTGGCAAAAATTGGAGAAATTATTGGCCAACTAAGCCATAAAGTGAGGCCCACTCCCAAATGTTAAGAAAACCTTTCCAAATTCATTTTCTAGTCTCTACAATGACATGAAAGCTTCAGCAACTCAATCAACATGTTAGAAACATGAATTTTGCTACAAAACTCACATGAGACTACATTATGTTATAACAACTGAATTTTGTGATTCTAAAGTAGTACAGTGCAATCTTGCTCAGGAATATCATACGGATTTTTCTCTACTTTGATCCTTCGATACGTATTGTCGCAATTAACAGGTGTTAAAGAGATTGTCAAGAGAATCGGTTCAGGTATGTTAAGGCTATCCCTTCTTTCTTTTTGGCATGATCCATACGACAGGAACGAAAAGTGCAAATGCACAAATTCCATAAATGACTCTGTTCATAGAAGTTTAGAGATATCTATGTTCTTGAATTTTCATGTGTCATAATATTTTATCATTTATTCATGGGTCTCAGAAAAATACAAAAGTTAAAAAGAGTTTACTTTATGATATTACTCAAAGGCAAAATGGTCTTATGACATTTCGAAAGATTTTATTAACATACTTTTCATGCATTGCATTCATGTACATTGACCCGTGGCCAGATGGCGTTATATATGCGTATATATGTATGTATATATATGTATATGGGATATGAAAAAGGTTTTGGCGTTATATACGCACCACCACCTAATCAGCTGGTATACGTTGATGATTTTGCCCACAGTGGCCGAGATGATATGATGGGCTGCCCTCAGAGGCTGATGATGTTATGAAACATGTACCTATGCACGACATGATATTCACACGCATATGCATGATACTATAATTATTTCATGATTTACAAAGTTATTCAGACTTACAGGTGGAGTCATTTACTCTATATTTCCTCCATGTCTGTTATGTACTTATTTATGTGCCTTACATACTCAGTACATTATTCACACTGATGTCCCTTTTGCCTGGGGACGCTGCGTTTCATGCCCGTAGGTCCCGATAGACAGGTCGAGAGCCCACCAAGTAGGCTATCAGCTCAGCGGAAGATGTTGGTGCGCTCCATTTGCTTCGGAGTTGTTTGTTTGATTAATATGATTTAGACGTGTATTGTTTGGTATGGCGGGACTCTGTCCCGACCTTTATGACATTTATGTACTCTTAGAGTCTTGTATACATATGTCGTGTACGTGAAAGATTGTACATCCTTGTCGGCCTATGTTTTAAGTTTTTAAATGATCATGTTGGCCTATTAGGCCCGTATGTCATGTGTATATGATGATGTAATAAGAAAGATATGTTATATTGGTACTCGGTTGAGTAAGGTACCGGGTGCCCATTGCGGCCCACTGGTTTGGGTCGTGACAATGATTGGGTTTCCTAATTGGTTGTTTTACCTCTATATACTCCATACGATGTTGTTATCTCTCCTCCAACTCTTACTTGTTACTTGACCCTTATTTGTCTTAATTGAAGTGATTGTCTTCCTTATTGTTTTGAAACTTCTTGATTGTGAATTCCTTTAGCTTCGTGAAAATATGTTACATGTCCAATTGTTATGGTTATCGGTGTAGTTGTGACATGCTCATTATGTCTTGTTGTTTTGTTAAGGTTATTGTGTTTGTTGGCTTTTTCGTGATCCTTATTATGTACTTTTCATGCTTAAATTGACGAATTATTCATGTTGAATAAGACTGATGATATTCTCTGGGTAATTGACCATTGTTGAGCATTGACTCAAGTTGAGATCTATATTGCGAAGCTAACTGTTAAAACAAGATTGTTTCTATTGTTGATTCTCTTGCCGGGATATTATTATTGTTAATTCTCTTTCCGGGATGTTATTGTTTCTATTGTTGATTCCCTTGTTGGGATGTTATTGTTTCTATTATTGATTCCCTTGCCGGGATGTTGTTGTTTCTATTGGTTGGGTGAGGAAAGAGTGATAAAGCACGAAGGGTGATGCCATGCACATTTACATTTATATTGATGCATATGGTGAGGAAAGAGAGATACAGCACGAAGGGTGATGTCGTGTACATTTATATTATTCATATGGTGAGGAAGAGTGATAAAGAACGAAGGCTGATGCCGTGCACATTTGCATTTATATTATTCATATGGTGAGGAAGAGTGATAAAGCACGTAGGGTGATGCCGTGCACATTTACATTTATATTGATGCATATGGTGAGGAAGAGAGATAAAACACGAAGGGTGATGCCGTGCACATTTATATGATTCATATGGTGAGGAAGAGTGATAAAGCACGAAGGGTGATGTCGTGCACATTTCTATTATTGATTGCATGGTGAGGATTGAGAGTTAAAGCACTAAGGGTGATGTCGTGCACTTTCTGTTGCTGTGTTTATTTGTTGTTATCAATCCAAGTGTTTTAACTGTTTAAATTCCTTTATTGTTGTGATCCTTTGTGTTGGAACCTACAGTGTTTTCAATACATCGCCATATTTATATATATACATTCCAATACTTCTACATCTTTAATTCAATTAGTTTCTCAATTATATTCCCTTAAACCGTCTGAGGTTGTATTTTACTTAAAAAGGAATTTCTACTAAGTTTTAAGTTATTATCTCCCATGTTAAAGGTAATAATTCATTCGATATTGTATTTTAATTGAAAGGGATACTTTCTTTAATCAAATGATTTCTAAAAACAACTTCATCTTTTCTCGCTGGCTTTCCTAATTAGTTTAGAAATTGTAATTTACATATATTATGTAAATGAGACTTCTTGAACATCTTGAGTGCATTTGTACGGACATTACGCATTGTATAGCATGTGGATTTTGTTGCTAAAAGTGAGATGGAAAATATGGGGGCACAAGGTGCCATGTGTGCTGAAGGTTCGGAAGTTGAGATTATGATATGAGAAACTGAGGATTAAGATGGTCGGGATTGTGTATTAGACATGATGTGATTGATTGAGTCGGCATTGCCTTCTTTATTTGAATACATTATTACTTGTCTCTGTTCCTTTTATGTCAGTGTTGATTACTTGGTTATCTAATTTACTTGGTTATCATTCGTTACTACCCGTGTTCTCCCTTTATTGTTCCTACTGTTTGTATTTTGATTTCTCTCCGCTGTTGATATTACCTCGTTATCTTTATCTCGATATTATATTATCATATCCTTTTCATTTCATTTGACCAGTAGGTGTCTTGACTGTTCCTCGTTACTACCCCACCGAGGTTAGTCTTGATACTTATTGGGCACCGCCATGGTGTGCTCATACTACACTTCTGTACTTTTTTTTGTGTACAGATCCAGGTATTGATCGATAGTAGTTGTGCGAGTCGTCGCGGTGGAGACTCACGGTAACCTGTTGCTGCATTCGCATGCCTCAGAGTCACCTTCGATTGTATTTACGTTCTATTGATTCCTTCTCGTTCTGGAACAGTGTTGTATTTATTTTGTATAACTACTCTTAGAAAGGCTTATGACTTGTACCACCGATTTTGGGAATTGTGATTTATTGAGAGTTATTTAATTTGAAGTCAATAAATGTTAATGTTATTTCAGTAAATGTTAGGCTTACCTAGTTTAGAGACTAGGTGCCATCACGACTCCTTCAGAGGGATTTTGGGTCGTGATAGTTATTTCCCCTTAATGTGAGTTTAATACTTGGATTTTAGGTAGATTAACAGATAGAAATTAGTGAAATCATGGGATTAGAGTAAAACCTAGGGTTTTGATAAAATAAAGATTTAACCACGAAATTTGTTATGAAATGGAGCAAAAATCATATATTCTTGATCCTTAGGTTATGTATAACAACTTTCTTCAAATATTTCCGAAATCTGGGCACGTGGGCCCTGGGGTGAATTTTAGGAATCTTGTAATTTGGGTGAAGGGATCACTCTCATGGTTGGGATATGAACTTTTAAGCCTATATTGATTAGTTTTTATGCTATTTGAATAGTTTTGGAGTGTTTGGCACCAAATTGAGGATTTGGGCATAAACTTAGGCCGAAAAGTAGACTATGAAGCAAGGTAAGTCTCTTTTCTAACATTGTAAGAGGGAATTGTTCCCATAGGAGAAATAATTGGATATTTGTCACTAATTGGGGGGCTACGTACGCACGAGGTGATGAGAGTCCGTGCGTAGCCACTATTATGCTTAAGTCTGTGTAATCTAGGACCCAAAAGCATGCTTTACTTGTCATATCTGTAACTTTATCGTCAATTTAGATTGCGTGAAACATATTGAACTTGGCAAATTCATTTCTAAAAAAAGCTAAACATCAATTTCTTACCTCTAAAGAGAAGCTTGACATTTCCTTGGATAATTGCTTTCCTGATGAATTATTGATTGACTGCTTGATATGTTTATCTGTGTTTGACCACGTCGCATACATGATTCGTGAGTGGGGTAATAGATGCATCTATGGTTCACGCTGTTCGACCCTCTGGCAGTGCACACTTTATTTTTATGTTGGATCGGGCCGTATGACCTCGCATTATTTGTGCATGCTTCTTGCTTGGTATTTTCTGTGATTTGAACTGTTTTAAAAGCCTTGAAACATAAAGCGTTAAATGAGATATTATCTAGGAAGGAACCTATCACTTCCTGTTATAAATTTTTATTTATTATGACATTCATGCTTAGCATAACACTTAAATTATATTATTATTGACCCTAGTAAGTGTCAAGTCGACCCCTTGTCACTAGTTCTTCGAGGTTAGACTAGATACTTACTAGGTAAATATTGTTTATGTACTCATACTATGCTTCTATACTTAAATGTACAGGATCTGAGGCAGGTACATCTAGCTACCAGTCTAGCGCGCATTCCTGATACTCGACCGAGATTCCACGGTGAGCTGCCCCTTCTGAGCCGTTCAACAACATACTGGAGTTTCTCTTCTTTTATTATTATTATGTACTGTCTATTCTGGTTCAGCCAGTAGGATATTGATATTTTGTACATTCTACTAGTTGCTCTAGTACTTGTGACACTAGTTCCTGGCACACACTGTAAACTATTATTTTGGGATGTATTTATGTCATTACAAACTTGTTAATTATCGACTGACTAAAAGCTTAACTGTTAAGAAAAAGTTGGGATGTATTGGTAAAATTAATGAGGACTCACTAGTTGATTAGGATTGGCTTGCCTGGCAACGGTGTTGGGCGCCATCACGACCTATAATGGAATTTGGGTCGTCATAGCATGGTATCAGAGCACTAGGTTCACGTAGGTCTCACAAGTCATGGGGAAACCTAATAAAGTCTTGCGGATCGGTACGGAGACGTCTGTATCTATCTTCGAGAGGCTATAGGGTGTTAGAAAAACTACTATTTACTCATCTCCTATCGTGCAGTTGATGGTATACTAAATTCCTTTCTCGTATTCTCTCACAAATGCTGAGGACGCGCACGACAGATATTCCAGACTCGGGAGGAACTGCTCCCCCCATTGCTAGAGGCCAAAGTAGAGGCCGAGGGAGGGCACCGGCTCGAGGTAGGGGGCGAGTGTATCCCAGATCTGCCCCAGTTGCACCACTGGCGGATCCTGCGGCAGATCCCATCATAGAGGAGCAGGGCGAGGTGCCCGCAACCGAGCCTACCCCGAGGACTTCATGACAGCATCGGGTTTCCAAGAGGTCATGGGTCATATGTTGCAGTTCATGGACACCATGACTCAGGTTAGTTTATTTCCAGCGGACCCAGCTACATCTCAGGCAAGAGGGGGAGCAAAGACCCCTAACGCCCAGGCTCCTGGTTATACAACAACAGTGTATCAGACTCCAGGTGCACTACCAGCGGATGGGGCTCAGCCAGTTACTGCAGCGGTACCTGAGCCCAGACTGGTTGCGGACAGCGATCCACAGAAGTTACTGGACAGATGGACTAGGCTAAACCCTCTCATTTCGGAGGTAAGCGTCATGAGGATGCTCAGGATTTAATTGATAGGTGCAGGGACTGACTGCACAACATGAGGATATTGGAGTCTCATGAGGTTGACTTCACTACATTCCAGCTGGAGGGCAGGGCCCGTAGATGGTGGTAGCCTTATGTTCTTGGCAGGCCAGCGGGTTCTCCTCCTATTACCTGGGGTTAGTTCATACAACTTTTCCTAGATAGGTATATTCCACCCTTTGAGAGAGAAGAGCTGCGGTATCAATTTTAGTAGCTTGAACAGGGTCAGATGTCGGTGACCGACTATGAGGCGAGGTTTTCTGAGTTGTCTTGCCATGTACTGATGATACTTCCTACTAACGCATAGAGAGTGTGGAGGTTTGTTGCAGGGTTGCATTTTGGTATTAGGGCCAACATGGCCCGAGAGGTGGAGATGGGGACTCCTTATCAGCTAGTGGTGGAGATTGCTCGGAGGATTGAGGGCTACCGTTTGAGAGGTAGGGAGTAGATGCAGCAGGACAAGAGGGCTAGATTCTTTGGAGAGTTCAGAGGAGCCCCGGCTAGGGGCAGAGGTCAGTTTGGGAGGGGTCAGCCTAGCAGGCCTCCATATTCAGCATCATCACCTCCTCGAGGTACTCCAGCGCGCCCCTATTTCAGCGCCATACCAGAGAGTTCTTACTGCCCGCCAGCCATTCATGTTTCTTCTAATGGGTATTCAGGTCCCCATGGTTCTTCCAACTTCCACTTTAGTGCTATGCCAGAGAGTTCATACTGCCCACCAACTATTCAGAGTTCCTCCAGTGGGTATTCAGGCCATTAGGGCCATACTTCAGGGCAGCAGTCAATGGTGCCGAGAGGTTGTTACGAGTGTGGAGACCCGAGTCACATGAAGAGGACCTACCTTAGGCTTCGTGGCAAGGCAGTACAGCAGGGTCAGCAGCCCATAATTAGAGTACTAGTTGCCCAACCGCCCAGAGGCAGAAGACAGAGTAGTAGGGGTCGTCCTAGAGGTGGAGGCTAGGCAGGGAGAGGTCAGCCAGCTACTGCTCAGTCAGGTGGAGACCAGCCAACCGGCGCTCCAGCCAGATTCTATGCTTTTTCGGCAAGACCAGATGCATTGGCCTCAGATACCGCTATCACAAGTATTATTTCCGTCTGCGGTAGGGATGCTTCAGTGCTATTTGATCCAAGGTCTACCTATTCATATGTGTGATCTCTTTTTGTGCATTTTCTGGATATTCCTCATGAGTCCTTGAGTACTCTTGTTCATGTGTCCACTCCTGTGGGTGATTCTGTGGTTGTGGATCGGATCTACTGGTCCTGTGTGGTCACATTCTGTGGTTTTGAGACTAGAGCAGACCTCTTGTTGCTTGATATGACCGACTTTGAGGTCATCCTGGTCATGGATTGGTTATCCCCATATTACGCCGTCCTAGATTATCATGCCAAGACTGTTACTTCAGCAATGCCAGAGTTGCCAAAGTTGGAGTAAAAGGGTTCCTTAGTTAGTACATCTAGTCGGGTTATCTCCTTTCTGAAGGCTCGGCACTTGGTCGAGAAGGGTTGTTTGGCTTATCTAGCTTATGTTTGGGACACCACCGCAGAGTCTCGGATGATTAATTCAGCTCCAATAGTCTGGGAGTTCGCCGATGTGTTTCCTTCTGACCTTCCTGGCATGTCACCGGATCGTGATATTTATTTCTGTATTGACCTAGCTCCAGGCACCCAGCCTATATCTATCCCACCATACCGTATGGCTCCAAAAGAGCTGAAGGCGTTGAAGGAGCAGCTTGAGGAGTTGTTAGCAAAGGGGTTTGTTATACCGAGTGTGTCACCTTGGGGTGCACCAGTGTTATTTGTGAAGAAGAAGGATGGGACCATGCAGATGTGCATTGATTACCGCCAGTTGAACAAGGCTACCATCAAGAACAAGTACCCATTGCCACACATTGACGATTTGTTCGACCAGTTGCAGGGTGCTAGGGTGTTCTCTAAGATCGACTTGAGATCAGGGTATCATTAGTTGAAGATTCGGGACTCAGATGTTCCGAAGACTATTTTCCGTATGAGATATGGCCATTATCAGTTTCTGGTGATGTCCTTTGGCTTAACTAATGCCCCAGCGGCGTTTATGGACTTGATGAACAAGGAGTTCCATCCTTATATTGATTCATTTGTTATCGTCTTCATTGACGACATCTTGATATACTCACGTAGCCTGGGGGAGTACGAGCAGCATTTGAGCGTTGACGAGAGTCCGTGCGTAGCCACTATTATGCTTAAGTCCAGGTAGTCTAGGACCCAAAAGCATGCTTTACTTGCTATATCTGTAACTTTATCGTTAATTTAGATTGCGTGAAACGTATTGAACTTGGCAAATGAATTTCTAAAAAAAAGCTAAACATCATTTTCTGACCGCTAAAGAGAAGCTTGACATTTCCTTGGATAATTGCTTTCCTGAATTATTGATTGACTACTTGATATGTTTATCTGTTTTTGACCTCGTCGCATGTATGAATCGCGAGTGGGGTAATAGATGCACCTATGGTTCACGTCGTACGAACCTCCGGCAGTGCACACTTTATTTTTATGTTGGATTGGGCCGTACGACCTCGGCATTATTTGCGCATGCTTCTTGCTTGGTATTTTCTGTGATTTGAACTGTTTTAAAAGTCTTGAAATATAAAGCGTTAATTGAGATATTATCTAGGAAGGAACCTATCACTTCCTGTTATAAATTGTTATTTATTATGACATCCATGCTTAGCATAACACTTAAATTATATTATTATTGACCCTAGTAAGTTTCAAGTCGACCCCTCATCACTACTTCTTCGAGGTTAGACTGAATACTTACTGGGTACATATTGTTTATGTACTCATACTACGCTTCTGTACTTAAATGTACATGATCTGAGGCAGGTACATCTAGCTACCAGTCCAGTGCGTGTTCCTGATACTCGACCGAGATTCCACAGTGAGCTGCCCCTTCTGAGTCGTTCAGCAGCATACTGGAGTTTCTCTTCTTTTGTTATTATTATGTACTATCTATTCTGGTTCAGACAGTAGGATATTGATATTTTTTACATTCTACTAGTTGCCCTAGTACTTGTGACACTAGTTCCTGGCACACATTGTAGACTATTATTTAGGGATGTATTTATGTCATTACAAATTTGTTAATTATCGATTGTCTAAAAGATTAACTGTTAAGAAAAAGTTGGTATGTATTGGTAAAATTAATGAGGACTCACTAGTTGATTAGGATTGGCTTGTCTGGCAACGGTGTTGGGCATCATCACGACTTGTAATGGAATTTGGGTCGTGACAATAATCTTTTTGTTCTTATTCATGTAACATTCTTGTGTCAAATAAATTTACTTGTCTATAAACCACATAAATTCAATTGTACCGTTTTACAGGTAAACAGTTTGGCGGCATCGTGCAGCATAGACAATTGTGTAATTGCTTTGATCCATTCACTTGTTACTAACAAATTCGGAATCCTTCCTTAGCAAAAGAAAGATCAGAGTATGGTAGCTAATAATAACAACAATGTTTACAATGTTGGAACACACGGTGAACTGGAAGAAGTGTTTGATCGTGATGATTAATTCACCGATACCCGCAACGAAGGGGTTGAAATAACCCAAGTTCATGAAAGTCAGTATCCTCGGCATGTGTTGGGCCCAAATCCTGATGATGCAGAGGATGAGCATGTTGTTGAAACAATCAAAATCTTGAGAGAACAGCAAAAGGGGATTACGGATCACCTCTCAAGGCAAGATCGGGTGATGACAGAATTGAACTAGGTGTTATCGTGTGCTTCCAATAATGCTAATGGAAGGGCCCCGATTCCTCCCAGTGTTCCCGTAAATCAAACGGCTCAAAGAATCGAGAACAACACTCCAAGGAAGAATGTCAATTTTGACGAGGCCAGAGGTACCGATAGAGGATTTGGGAGAAACAATTTAAATGACCCTTTCAAACCAAGATTCATGAGATAAATGAATGATGGATCAAAATGCAAAGGAATTTCATGCTCGGATGGGTTAGATTAGGGGGCAAGGCCGGTGTTAAAGGGACCAGATTCAAAGAAATATACGCAATTGCCATTTAAACCAAGTGCGGCACCGGAATTGATCCCAAAAATGTTTAAGATGCCAGATATACCAAAATATGATGGGACTTTGGATCCAGAAGAGCACATCATGACCTACACTACAACAGTAAAGGGAAACGACTTGGCCCAGTATGAGATCAAATCGATTTTGTTGAAAGAGTTTGGTGAGGTTGCCTTAACTTGGTATTCCCTCTTACCAAAACATTCTATTAACTCTTTTGAAATGCTTGCAGATTCATTTATCAAAGCTCATGCTGGAGAAAGAAAGGTCCGAGCAAGGAAGGCAGATATATTTAGGATATCTCAAGGAGAAACTGAATTATTGCGAGAGTTCATGATCTGGTTCCAGAAAGAAAGGATGTTGTTACCAACGGTTCCGGATGAGTGGGCAGCGGCGGCATTTACAAAGGGTCTCAACCCATAGAGCTCTAATGCCTCACGAAAATTTAAGGAAAGCTTGCTCGAATTTCAGGCAAACACATGGGCTGATGTTCACAACCGCTACAAGTCAAAGATAAGAATAGAAGATGATCAACTTGGTTCCTCTGTGTCTTTCAAAGGATGGAATTGTGATCGGAATCAAGATAAGTTGAAAAAAGATTTTGATAAAGATCAGAGACCCTCTAGAAGTCGTTTTCAGCCTTACGAGTGGGCTGATGAGCGAGGTAATAAAGGATTCCAGTCATCGAATAGGTTCACTTCCGATAGAAGGACGGATCGTGGCCGGAGTAACATATCATTGCAATAGAAAGAGGTGCCAGGGTCCAGAGATTCAGCGTATGCCCGGTTGTCTAATTATAATTTTGATATCAGCTCGGTGGAATTGGTGTCGGCCATGAGAAATATTAAAGAAGCTAGGTTCCCCAAACCTATCTGATCAGATCCTAGCCAAATGATCCTAATCTATAGTGTGGATTCCATGAAGCGGCAGCAAGGTCACCTCGGATGATAATCAACATGATCATCGGAGGATACGAAATCAATGAGGTGACATTTTCGGCAGTAAAGAAGACAAAGATATCGGTGACTCATGGCAAGAGGATCCGACAAGTCTCAGAAGATGAAATCACTTTCATAGAGGAAGATGTTGAGGGATTTCTTCTATCGTACAATGATGCTTTGGTAATTTCTCTTAATGTTTTAGATTTCAAAATTAAGCGTGCTTTGGTTGATCCGGGAAGTTCAGTCAACATAATACAATGGAGAGTCCTAGAGCAAGAAAAGTTAACCGGGAACAACATTCCGACGACAAAGCTTTTATTTGGCTTCAATCTAACAAGTGTGACAACCTGAGGAGAAATTTTGCTGCCACACATGCCGAAGGTTTAACAAAGACCACCCTGTTTGAAGTGGTAGATGGCAAAATTGGCTACAATGTAATCCTCGGAAGGCCATGGATACATGAAATGATGGTTGTACCTTCAACATACCATCAATTGTTAAAGTTTCCAACACCAGAAGGGATCAAGCATATCAGAGGAAATCAACCGGCTGCAAGGGAGATGAATGCAATAACCATTTCCAGCAGCAAGGGCAAAGAAACCAACAAATAGCAATTATAGGAACCAGTATCTTTTCCCATCCCAATTGAAGATGATAAAAACGGGGAGTCATCAAAATTATATTAGGTACTGAGGTCTTTTCAAGTACCGGAGGAGACAGATGCGACCAAGTCAATCGCAGAAGAGCTCGAATAAGTGGCTTTGTTCGAAGAATTTCTGGAGAGAAAATTCCATTTAGGAATGGGGTTGAGTCCCGAACTCAGGTTGAAACTTATAGATTTTATTAAATCTAACGTTGATTGCTTTGCATGGACCGGTGGTAGAGGAAGAAGCTGGTGTAGAAGGAGTGGCAGTTGTTATTGGATCAGAGGTTAGTGGTAGAGGAAGTTCATAGACTGAACTCCTTTGACTGGAGGCGTCGAAGGGATCGAAAAGCGGGAATCGGCATTTTCAACCAAATCCATTTACCCCCAGAGTCCCTGAACTTCTTCTGGTGGTGGAGTTTGAAGCTCTCCCGGCTGACTACTCGATTGAGTTGATGAAAATTTTTTCTTCTCCAAAGGGCAACTGCTTCATCATCGGTTTTCTCGTCATCAAGGACCGTTATGGCCAGTCCAGTTGGAGTTTCTTTCATTCTCTTTTCCTAAGCCCCAGCCGAGGAGGTACGTTTCCTCTTTGGTTTCTTGGTTTTCGGCTGGGAACTCCTGGAGGAGGAGGAGCCTTCACTAGAAGCGAAAGTAGATGCGTGAGTTTGCCTCTGGTTGAGGGCTTCTTGCAGCACCCGTTTGGCTACCTCCGGGTCATCGAGAGACTCAATATCGGGGCACACAATAGAACCCTTCGGATGTCCTGTGTGGAGCAAAAAAGGAGTTAACAAATTGTTCCAAAGTTGTTTTGTACGTTAAGATTGAAAGAAAAAAGGATTTTTTCTTTCAATCTTAACGTTCTTGGCTTTCCCTCCATATTTGAGAGCCATTTCTTTCCACCGTCGAGATTCTGGAGTAGTAATATCCAGAATTTTCTGAACCCATTAGGCCAGATTTTGTGCCTGTGGGGGTTTCCAGTGAGTATCTGGAGCAAATAAGGTATAAAGTTAGGGACAAAGGATGGTGTTTTTAAAGTATGGAAATAAAAGGGATACGTGAAGACTTACGGAAAAGGTTCCACGACTCACGAATAACAGGCACTGTGGTCGAGAGAATATCCCTGGTAGCAATAACAACGAACCGTTCCATCCATCCACGGTCATTGTCATCTTCGACGCGGGTGAGAAAGGCATGATGACCGCGTTTGCTATGTTTTAGCACACCCCCACGGAAGATCTTGGGGGAATATAGGTACATCATGTGTGCGAGAGTCGGGGTTTCCCCAATCAGAACACAACTGGTGGAGGCAAGCCACCGTACGCCACACGAAAGGCCCTACTTGTGCCAAGCATATTTAGTACCGGTGGCAAAACTCTAAGATTATTGGGTTGACTCCTTCAACCACTCTCAAAGTGAAAGGGTATGTATAAACATCTATGAACCTTGGTTTGGAGAAGGTGACCCTTTCTACCTCGCTTATAATGAGGATTTCGATGTTGTCCTAGTGACAATCCTCCCTCACGACAGGAACGTTAGGAGGACAGATGGAAGAAGGATACGTATTAATAGGCCAGCTTCTGTCACTTTTGGGATTTGCATAGATTCTTTTTGTTCCTGAAGGTCGGATTTCGTACTAAGCTTAAGTGGTATGATGGAATTCACGGTAGGAGGTTCCGAATCAACTTCAACTTACTTTGTTTTGGTTTTCTTTATGCCGCCTCCGAAGAAAAGGGTAGAGTTTCCAAGGGCGGCAATGTTTGATGACATGTTTATGAAGAAAAAATTACTAGGAGGGCTGAATGTTACAGAAGGGCTGTAAGGAGATTCAGAGAAGACGAAGTAGTTGTGAAAGTAAAGAGTAAAAATGATAAGTAGTGGAGAAGTTATAGACGCCAAAAATCGTGGTCACGATTACCTCGAGAGCCGGCGAAAATATTTGCCAAATCGTGGGGTAACACGTCATTAAATGCGGAGAGGCATGCGTCCTTTCAAATGTTAGAAACTGTTCAGAAACTTGCTCGCTAAGGGAAAAAGTTCTCTACTTTTCAGTGACACTAAAGTATTGTCACCAAAAAGTAGGGGGACAATCTATATACGGTGAAATTAGTTGTTGACAGTTAGACGAATAAAGAGATGACATGTGGAGCTGAAGAGAGGAAGAATTTGAGTCAACAAGTAGTCAATATTGGTTGCCAGCATGTGGCCAGGCTGGATGAGCCCTGAAGGCAGAGTAGCCGACGGACAGAGGTTCAAAGTATTGATATCGGATATTATTTAATGAGCGGCTGTTACAGAGAATATCTGCATTTAAAACCAAATGTTATGCAGCCATCAATGGCGATTTTATTCTCATTCAAGAGGAGCTTGATTTGAAGATCTTGTCTCCCTGAAAAGAGCTATAAATAGGAGAATTAACATCCATTGTAGACACGAAATACTTTGTACACAAAGCTATATTCTGCTCTCCAGATTATAAAATTATTCATTTTCTTCTGCTCTCAGTGTTGTTTGTACTTCTGCTATCGGAAAGATCAAGTACATAGCCAGGCTTGTATTTCCTTTAATTTCGTTTCATAATCTTTTTGTTCTTATTTACTTAATATTCTTGGGTCAAATCAACTCACTTGTCTATAAACTACGTTATAAATTCAATTGTACCGTTTTACGGGTAAAAAAAGGCAAAACTAAATGTGGAAGTCAAAACTACCTCACAAAAATGCCATACTCATTTAATTGTACACGTAATAAAGCAAATCCAGTAACTAAAGGGCTCTAACACACGGACTCAACATATGGAAAACTCCAGTATGAACGTAGTGGAAACGCTATTAGTCTCTATGCAAGCCTTTTGTCTCTTAGTGGACCTCTTGGAATTTTGCTAAGAACCTGGTCGTTGAAAACAGCATAATGCTTCTTGATCTCTGCCTCTGCCTTCTCAGCAAAAGCATCAACCTTGTCCTCATACTTGTCATAAAGCACAGGAACAGTATGCAGTAATACAAAAACTGTAAGTAGAGAAAAGTAGAAGATGCAAATAAGAATAAAATAAGTAACAAATAGTTGAGTCCCAGTAAGCATTGAAAAAAGAAAGTCCAACTAGCAAAATAAGAATGAAATTAATTACCTATGTAAAATAATGTGAGAAAGTTCCAGCAATTCCCCAATATAGAAACTACCCACAAGCCCAGAATGACCTGCATGTACAAGTCAAATATTTTACATCAATACTGGGAGAAACTTTTTTTTATAAGGTATACTATGAGAAACATGAAACTCAAAGAGGAGATCCAGTGGGAAGAAACTTGAGCCTTGAAGCAACTGTCAAACTACGAACTTAAGATATAAAAATAGATGCACATACAACAAGGAATTTCTTCAAGTCTTTGCCAGATGCAATATCTCGTAGGATCTCAAGGATCCTATTCATTTCAATCCTCAATGCAGATGCAACACCCAGGACGATATCCCTAGGAAGAACAACTTCTGGAATTTGAGGTGGAGCCCTGGTGCATAACATTTCAAGGTCAATCTTCTTGTACATATTAGACGAACAAATAAATCAAGAACACAAAAAGATACGTACGTGTTGATGAACGCCGATGCATTGGACCACAGGAAAAGTACTGTTATGGCAACAATGAGAATATGGCATACAAGTGTGAGCAAGTGGTATTGAAGCAACTCAAAAAGCGCCCAAATAACAGTGGCAAAACCAAGCACGCCAGCAGAAACTTTCTTGTCCCGCCATAGGAAAATTTCAGCGGCTGTCATTCATAGGGAATTATAAGTATATACAAACCAACAAGCAGCTATTGAAAAAGAGATGTTTCCATAACAGCACACATATTTGGTAGAGATTGAAGTTCTGCAGTACATACAGAAAGCCCAGCAGGAGATATTGGGGCAAAGAAGCATAGAGGATAACTCGGTATTTTTCAAGCCAAAGCAAAATAACTAAGTGATTAATATAAAAATTATTTCAAACTTTGCCAAATCGCAGTATATCTTGCTGACACATCAAACTGGAAAACTAGTGCAGAAAAGGGAAACAGCTCCTTCGTTTCAAATCTTTTACGCATAAATTCACCGTGGAAACAAAATCCTTTTCCTAGGGATCCTACTAAATAAAACAGAACGAAATAATTGGAAAGGTTGTTAGAATCTTCCTCTTCTAGAAGGATCATCTACAAAGCTATTAGTTTTATCCATATTTGGAGATAGAGCAGTGGCAGCCATAAAGTGGAGAATTTACATCTGTTTGATGTCTCTTTCGCTACCTCTCCATGGGTCAACATTACGAAATTAGCCCCTTCAGTTCTGACTATAGCTGCAACCCATCTCATATTTCAGCAAGAATTACTTACCACTCAAATGCTTCCGGTGGTTTGATCCAATGGGATTCCCTGATATTTCTAATGAAGTTATAATACCAGCTTCAGAATATATCTTTGCTGATAGAAACTTCTTTACAAACAAATAGTTCCATATTCAATCGCAAACGTTTATTCAACTTTGAAGGGGGAATATTAACAATTTATATAAACTAGGAAAATGCATTCAAAAATTGAAGCAACATGATACTACTTTAATGAAACTCAAATCGGTAAAATAACAGTTCAACTTCGCATTTAAGAAATAAAAGAGGCGCAATAAAGAATACACTTATTGCACCAACAAAAAACTTTGTGGATCCTAATGAGACCTAACAAGAATGAAAAATGAAAGGAAAGGAAAGAAGAAATTGGGAGGATTAACCAATCTGCAGGAACTCACTAGATGGAGATATTCATAGGGAAAAGCTATATAGTAACAGATTAAAAAACGAAATATTAGTCCAATTAATTCAAAGGAGGTTCCATTTTTAGAATTTGCTAAAACGCAAATAATTAAACAGTGCCTCTTGGCCCGCAAGTCATTTATTAACAAACTAATTTGCTCGCAATAACTATAAAATCGAATCATAATTACATGATACATGTATATATATTAGCAGCATATGTTATAAAATAAATAAAACTTGAGAGAGAATTGAGGAATCTACGTTTTCCACCGCCTAGAACCTTGTGGACAGGCCTTTCTCTACCGAAAAGGCGGTAGATCTTAGCCTTGTCGGCGTCGACTGGCGATTTTGTATCCTTATTCTCGTCTTCAGAATCCGACGAAGAAGAAGAATCGTGGTGTGCGACGTGCAACTTGTCGACGTTGACCTTGTCCATTACCGTTTCTACAAATGAGTCGTGCTCGCCGGCGTGATCAGCCATCGCTGTCGACCTCCGGCAAATGGGGATGTTTTTGCTGTGTTGCGCTTTTTGAGTGAGTGTTCTATTTATTCTTTTCGGGGGGGGGGGGGGGGGGTTGTGGGGTGGGGGGAGAGGAAGTGAGGGGGCCTTCAGCTCGAGTGGGAATGAAGAAGGCTTTAAGAAGCGAGATTCCGAAGCCTGAGGTTCGTTTCAAAACCAAGTGGCCCGTAAATAACGCAAATCGATTTTATCTTTAGTTTACCCCTGGATTTTACTGGAATTGTCGTTGTAGTAGATTACTTAAGAAGTAATTGTAAGCAACTCTATTTAATAGAGTGAATTACTAAACAAGATAGATGGTGAATAATCTTCTATAATAAGTTGAATCACAATAATGGTATAAGAATTTAATGCACTATCAATGGGTATAACTTTTTTTATAAACAGGGACCTATATATATAAATATTAGGGAATATGGTTCACACCATTACATATGTCCATATGGACATTTCTTACTTTGCTATTACGGCGCTCAGGCATGTCACTTACGACATTCTGATTTCCTAGGGATGCAAGTTTAGTGCAAACATCTTTACTAAAATACTCTCTTAGCTCCAAAATAAGTGATTTTTTGATTGTCTTCATATATATTAAGAAATTCATCTTTTAACATTAATTAGCAATGAAATTGACCATATCAACATTTACTATCTCTTCACATAAACACTCCTAACAAATACCCAACATTAATTACTCCAAGAGTAATATAGGAAAAAAATAATTAATTCATTCTTGAAATCTGGAAAAATTACTTATTTTGGACCACAAAAAAAAGCAAAAAAATCACTTATTTTGGACCAGATGAAGTATTTAACTAGATAAACAGTTCCTCCATAGTCTAAATGTAAAGCATTAGCTACAAAAAAAGGAGGATAAGTCATAAGCTTAACATCTCTGCCATTAGTCTCTTGTAGAGCCTTCCTAGCAAGCTTGATAGCATCAAGGACAAGGTTAGAGTTTTGGAAGCTCCAAGAAGGTCATTTACAAGATCTCAGGCTAAAGAGTTGCAGATTAAAGTTGCTGGACTTCAATGGCAAATAAAGAAGTTTTTAATTGTAGAGGAAGCTCAAGCCCAAAGGAGATGAACTGTCCAAGTTTTACAATTATTTGGTGTCCCAAATTGAAATCCAAGAGGAGGAAGATTGGATCTTGAAATCAGCCCTTGAAGTCCGCCAAAAGAGCGCAAAATGAGCTTAAAGGAGGTCCAAAAGGTGGTGTTTTAAAAGGAACCCAACTGGAGTCCAAACCAATGACCCAAACTAGTAGTTTTAAGGTTGAAATCTACCCCAAAAGGATTTGGCCACCCACCCTCTTATTTTTAGGGTTTCTTTTATTCCTTAGCAGTCACCCTACCTCATTTTAGGGACTTTTACCCCTATAAATAAGGAGTTCTTCTCATTCATCGAGGTACTTCATTATTAATTAAGAATATTATACTTTGAGAGTTATTTTGAACCTTTGTTACTTATGCTTTGAGATTTATCTTTCAACTTTTACTAGTTCATAGTTCACGGTAGTAAGATAACTTCTTGATGGTAGGCTATAATCTCATGTTTTAGTCGCTTATTACATTCCAATTTACTGTACTTTAATTGAGTTTGAGCTTTAATTGCTAGTATTTTGCACTAATTATGTGTTTTATGCCTTGTATGAGTGATTCCGAGCTATGTAGATGTTATGGAATGAATTCAAGATATTCTAGAGCTTTAATGTCTGAGTAAAAGCCTAAAGATTAAGTTGGGATCGTATTCGGGGATCAACGGATGATAGTGCACTTTAAGAACGAAACGAAGAATCGAGAAGGCATACTGCGCATTGTCCAGTAAAATGCACATAATTTTCAGAAATCCGTTTGGGCTCCACAAAATTTCATTGGAAATCTATTTAACAGGGCTACAACTTTCATGTTTTATATTTTCATAAATTCCTAGAGCTGCGGCGCGTGGTGCAAGTACTTCATCATTCAATCTTCACTCAAAACAAGAGTTTGGATTGTTTTATGTTTTTCTTTGATTTAAACATTGTTGTGATGAATTCCTCCATGTCTATGGAGTAGTTCTCTTTAGGATTTGATGGATTTGGTATTTTGATACTTGTTTGTGAATGTTAACTCTAGTTTTATGCATTGAATCATTTCAGACATTTTAATCATTGCATCTATATTCCTTGTTCATGTAATCGAGAGAGGCATAACTTGTAATATCTTTGCATTATATTTTGTTGGTTGAATTCATTAATTCATCTTAGTAATCGGAAGAAGCTAGTTGAATTGTTGATTAAACCTAGTTAGAAGGATAATTGAGAGAGGTTCTCCTAAAGACCAATCCACTACGAATTCGCGCATATCTTTACCGATCTTAAATTAGTTCATCTTGTGAGGTTGAGACTTAATCGAGAGAGAAGTTTCTACTAAATAATTGAATTAATAACAAAGTGAATTCGTGAGACTCACGTGAACATCAGAAGTGAATTATCTAGAGTTATATCTCAAACATTTGTCTTGCATCTATCCTATCAATCATATCTTCTCCCAATTAATATCTTCCTTTGCTCACTACTTGCGTTTTATCACTAGTCAATAGTTTAGATTCTTAGCTAATTTTAGTTTAAATCATATAAATCTCCATTATTAATCATCTTGGATAGCAATCGAGCTATAAACTATGAAAATATTGTTAAACTCCAATCTCTGTGGATACGATATTATATTTTACTATATTCAACTAGCAAGCATATTTAAGTGTGTGCTTTGCGCTCGTCAAATTTTGGCACAGTTGCTGGGAATTGGAAATCAATAGTGTTCGAAATAGTTTGTAGTGCTAATTTTGGAATTTCTTTTTATTTTTATTTTATTTTCTCTTTCTACGTTTGGTGTTCTTTGACTGTGCGCAGGCTACAGGTTAGATTGGTGCATGACTCTATCTTTTGGGAAAGAAGTGCAACCATACGAACTAGAAATCAAGAAACAACTGCGACAGTTGAGGAAGGAAAGAAATCTCCCTAAGAATATAAAAAAGGTTTGGCAATCCTCAACCAAAGAAAATATGGCTGGAGATAATGATAATGTAGATTTGGCCACGAGAGAGGTAGCCCAACTCAAAGAGAAAGGTGCAAGGGATGTTGAATAAGCAACACTTAGAGATGCAAAAATTGCTTATAAGGAGGAGAGGGCTCGAAGAATGGCTCAGAATCAGCCCTTGGGTGCAGACCAGTTCGGAAACCTAACTCTCGGCTAAGAGACCACTTGGAGATTATGCCAGACTGGTCTACACCCAAGGCTTATCAAGTGTGAGACCACCTCCAAGCAAGGGTTGCTCCAAAACAACTGTGTCTTCAAAAGAAATATGAACGAAGATCCAAACAATCATCTGATGGACTTCGAGGAGAAAATAAACACCTTTCAATACAATGGTGTGTCACAAGGATTGATTAAAACATGGGAGGATATGACTAGAAAAATTCTTGCTAAATATTTCTCCTCAGCTAAGACGGGCAAGTTTAGAAGAGAAATCCATAACTTCTGCCAGAACGAGACCAAAACTGTTTTTGAAGCATGGGAGAGGTTTAAGGAGATAGTACGAAAGTGTCAACATAGCGGAATTGAACTCTGGATGCAACTCCAGGACTTTTGGGATGGATTTACACCGGCCTCACACAGAATATTGAGCAATGCAGCTGGAGGTCCGTTGATGAAAAAAACTCCTGAGGAGATAGTCATTATACCAGATGAGTTATCGGAAGATGCAAATCAGTGGTCCTCTGAGATTTCTGAAAGAAGAAGATCAACGGTTGTTCAAAAGGTTGATGCTAATATATCTGTGCAGGTACAACTTGATGCCATGGCCAAAGAAATAAGGAAGCTGACCTTCGCCTCAATACACAATGAGCTTCATGCAGCCTGTGATATATGTGGAAGAGGACACCCTACTCATGAGTGTCAAGCTACAATGGAGGAAGTAAATGCAATGGGTCAGAAGCACCCCAGTTTTTAATGGAGCGCACCTAGGGGCACAACAAATGCATGGCAATAAAATAACTCCAGATTTCAAAGAGCTCATGATTTTGTGAATTAGACGAGGCCGCAGTTTCAGCCTCACCAATCAAATCAGCCTGGGTTAGAAGATCTTATGAAGTCCTTCATTGGAAAGATAGAAGAGAGATTAGATTCTCATGGTATAGCTATCAAAGAACTTGGGACAGGTTTGCGTAACTTGGAGAGACAAGTGGGACAAATTGCAAATATACTGTCTTAAAGAATCCCAGGTTGTAACGACCCGACCGGTTATTTTGAACACTAGTGCGTCGTTTGGTGGTTTGAGTCTATAAGTAGCTTCAAGTATTATGACTTGTACGTGTGGTCGGAATTGAATTTTGGGAAGATCGAAGTTAATTTGGAAAGAAAATTCTCATTTTGGAAGCTTTAAGTTGGAAAATTGACTAAGGTGTGATTTTTGAGTAAACGACCTCAGAATCAGGATTTGAAAGTTCGAACAGGTTTGTATGATGATTTTGGACTTGGGCGTATGTTTGGATCCAGTTTTGGATGACCTGGGAGCATCCCGACACTTATTGTGGAAAGTTGATACTTTGGAAGAATTTCATGAATTTGGGTTGAAGTGTATTTCAATGTTATCGATGTCTATTTGGGATTCCAAACCTGGGAATAGCTCTGTATGGTGATTCTGGTCTTAGGAGCGCGTCCGGATGTGGATTTAGAGGTCTATATGCCATTTCGAGGTCATTTGGCGAAAGTTGGAAATTTAAAGGTTTTTGGGAAGTTTGACCGGGAGTGCACTTTTTGATATTCGGTTTGGATTCTGATTCCAAAAGTTGGAGTAGGTCTATAATGTCAAATGTGACTTGCGTGCAAAATTTAAGGTCAATCAGACTTGATTTGATAGGTTTCGGGTTCGAATGTAGAAATTGGAATTTCTTAGTTTCATTAGGCTTGAATTGGGGTGTGAATCGTGTTTTTAGCGAAGTTTGATGTGATTTGATGCCTCGAATAAGTTCGTATGATGTATTAAGACTCATTAGTATATTTGGTTGGGGTCCCGGGGGCCTCGGGTGTGTTTCGGGTGTGTTTCGGATCATTTTGGGCAACTTTGGATGCTGATTTTCTGATGTCTGGTGTTGTTCTTCATGTTCACGAGGATCCTCTCGCGTTCGCGAAGAAGGATTTGGTTTCTTGGATTTTGTTCTTTGCGTTCGCGAAGAAGAAAATCTCTGTTGCGCAGGTCTGAATTCGGAGGCTCATATCTCACAATGTATAATGAATTTGGAGATGATCCAAAAATAAAATTTGTAACCCTTTGTGTCTAGTTTTCATAAAGGTAAACCATTTAGCACTTGGATTAGTGTACAAAATGTTATGGCTAGTACACAACAAGCTGTCCGGGAAGATGAAGAAGAAATTTGTGTTGCACATAGCTAAATTTGGCAGCTTATATCTTGAAATCTATAAGGAATTGGGAGCTAACCAAAACATAAAACTTGTAGATCTTGGTGTCTAATTTTCTAAAAGTTAAACCATTTATCATTTGGAGTTTTGTATCAAATATTATGACTATTATACTAAAGGTTGTCTGAGAAAAGTTTGGAAATGGCTTTTGAGAATTTTGTTCATAATGAACGCGATTGGAGGCCCGCAAATGCGATGAAGGGTCACATGGTCAGTGTATAAGTTTGCAAAAATGGGTTTGGCTCATTTCATCTCATTTCCTCCATCGGAGCCGGTCTAGGAGCGATTTTGGAGCTCCATCTTCATCATCTATGTCAAGGTAAGTGATTCCCACATATTGCAAGTTAAATACTTAGATTATATATAGATTTTAACATGAAAATTCATGGAAAATTAGTGAAAATTTGGGGTTTTGGTAGAAAACCTAAAAATTGGTATTTTTTGGATTTTGACCACTAATATGGGCATGAAATTGAGAATTAATTGTATATTTGAGTTCGTGATGTTATGGGTAATGTTTATCTTCGAAAATTTTCCAAATCCGGGCACGTGGACCCGAGGGTTGATTTTATCGACTTTTTGAGCAGAGTTGGAAATTATTGTAGTATACATTTATGGATTTGCACATTTATTGGCTAGTATTGGAGCGTTGGGAATTGGTTTGAGTTGTTGGAAAGACTTGGGAGCCAGTTATGGAACTTCGGAGCGAGGTAAGTTACTTTTCTAACCTTGTAAGAGGAAATTAACCCCATTGGTGAATTAAGTTAATATGTGCTTCTATTCGTGGGGGCTACGTATACACAAGGTGACGAGAGTCCGTACATAGCTACTAATTATGCCTATGACCGGGTAGTTTTAGGTTTACACCATGCCTTGTTGATACCGTTATTTGATTATGTTTATTATTTGCCTTGAAAAGAATTGAGATCGAGTATGCTTATTAAATGCCTTGAACAGAGTTGAAATTGAGGATTTCGAGACATGAAAGTTTTCATTTGAATTTTGTATTTTTGAAAAAGAATTGAAGAATATTATAATAATTTAAAAAATCTATGTGCAACCGCATCACAAATATATTCCACGGGATAAATTTCCACTACTCTTATGGGAGCGGGCCGTTCGTCTCGGCACGTTAATAGATGCATCTATAGTTCGTGTCGTTCGACCCTCAGTAGTACATAATTTATATTTATATTTTGGTTCGTGCCATTTGACCCTCGGCATTGCACATTTTATATTCATATGTTGGATCGGGTCGTACGACCTCGGCATGACTTGCGCATGATAACTATTTGGAGTTAATGATAATTGACATTGCTTTATTGGCTTGGGATATAAATTGTTAAATGTTGAAAAATGAATTTGGGAATTTTTATTAGTAAAGAGAATTGTTGATTATTTTCGATTATTGGATTTTCATCTATGTTATGTATTCTATGCTTAAACATAATATCAACATTTTATTGTTAGCCCATAGTAAGTGTCGGAGTCGACCCCTCGTCATTACTTCTTCGAGGTTAGACTGGATACTTACTGAGTACACGTTGATTTATGTACTCATACTACACTTGCTGCACATTTTTGTGCAGGTGCATATATGCCTAGTGGCCTTGTGGGCGCAAATGCGTGGTTGATGCGGGGGCTTAGGTGAGATGCATCATTTGTTACAATTCCCAGTCAGTAGAGTCTCCTTTAGAGTCATGTATACATTTCCTGGCTAATTTGTATTATGGACAGATACTGTATTTTATCTCACTTCCTAGTTGATGCTCATGCACTTGTGATACCGGGTTTTGGGGGAATTTATGGGTTGTTCAATATTATAGTTGTAAAATTATTATCATTTACTCTATGAATTTAATCACTTATCATTTAATTGAGGGAAATTATGATTTCAAAAATACTAAAATGAGAACCAAGTTAATTATTTATTTTAGGCTTGCTTGGCAGCGGTGTTAGGCGTCATCACGACCTTTAATGGTTTTTGGGTCATGACACAGGTACTCTGCCAGCTGATACTGAGAAGAATCCCAAAGAAACTGTAAATGTTGTGACTTTGAGAAGAGGGCAAGTGTTGAAAGAACCCACTCCAGTCAAAAAGAGGTGATACCTAAAAAAGAAAGTGGGGAGCAGTTGAAAATCGAAGATGATAAAAAGACTGGAAAGAAGAAAATCAAGAAGAGAGTAGAGAAAAAGAAGGAGGAAACTTCAAGAAGGGAGTAATATTATGATGTAAGCAAGAACATGCTTGCTCTAACTTTCCTTAAAAGCTCTACAGAGAAAAGCTGGACAAGCGGTTCGAGAGATTTTAAGATATACTGAGACATGTTAATGTGAATCTGTCATTCACTGAAGTTCTTTCACAAATGCAAGCTTATGAAAAGTTCTTGAAGGAGATCATTACAAAGGAGATAAAGATGGAAGATACCAAGGTGGTCAAGATCACAGAGCATTGCAGTGCAATTTTATAAAATAAACTCTCACAAAAGTATGGTGATCCTGGAGTTTTATCATACCTTGCTCTTTAGGCACTCTCAATTTTGATAAATCTTTATGTGATTCTGGTGCCTCAATTAATCTAGTGCCTTTGTCTATCTATAGGAATCTGGAGAATGAGCTTGGAAAGATAAGGTCTGCACCAATATCTTTGCAGCTGGTAGACCAAACAACTATAATACTCGAGGGGATAGTGGAAGATGTCTTAGTTTGGGTAGATAAGTTTGTATTTCCGGTGGATTTCATAGTGGTAAAGATAGAGGAGAATAAAGAGATACCCCTAATATTAGGAAGACCATTCTTAGCAATGGGTAGAGCATATTAGATATTCATGAGACTGTAACTTTTGAGATGAATGTGGAAGAAGAGGTGAAATAAGAGAAGCCATCTTCAAGTGTTGAGTGGAAGGTGAAGGGTGTGAAAGAAAAGGCCCAGTGAATGAAAAAGAAAAGTGTGGGGTGTACCCCAAAAGGACTGAGAAGAAGCTATCTGCATGGATGTGTGCACTAGTTCGGGCACGTGGAATGGATCCCGACTTCAATTCAGACCCTGACTAGATATTCAGGGAAGTTCCCGTTACCTTATGCTTTTTAATTGTGTGTCATAGGGACATGCCACAACTTAAAGTATGGGGTAGGGGATATTTGTGTGTTGTATGTATATGTGTTAGTTTTTGTGTTTGTTTTTAAGTGCTTTTTAGTAGTTAGAAGAAATTGAAAAAACCATAAAAAATTTAAATTTTTTGACTTTTCCCGATGATTGATATCATTCGACGTGTTTCTTAAGGGACAAAAGTCGAAAGAAAAAAGACAAAAAGATTTTCTTTTGTAGGTAGTGTAAGAATTTCCCCTTGGTTTTTCTTTGTGTCGCGGTTGTTTTCCAAGGGTTTTGTTTGAACCAGGTGTAGTTAATTTTTATTTTTATTAGAAGTAGAAAACCTTGTGATGTGATTTGAATTGAAGCAATATCTCTTGACTTGATTATGCCTTGAGAAAAGTGAGTGCTTTAGTTGTGATGCTTAGGCTCAGTTTTGACTCTTGTATAAGTACCTTAAATTGTATGATCTTAACTTTGCTTAACTGCTTTGGTTAGAGTGTCGTGATGAGTCCAATCCTGAGTGAGTTATGTGCCATGTGTGTGTGAAATTTTTGTGTTATTCTGTGCATTGCATTTGATGTCTAGTACTTGCCCGTGTGTTTATAAAGCAAAATGGTAGTTTTGTACAGTCTAGGAAGTGATATAGGCGTTTCTTTTTTGAGCCATATTTATATACTTTTACCCACCTAATTGGGATGTATCATAGTTAACCCTTGTTGAGCCTGTAATCATGTTTCTTTAGCAACTACATTACAAGACTTACCCATTTATTTGAATTGACCATCTATTTGAACCTTGTACCTCTCATCAGCACTTGAATTTGATATAAACTTTGTAAAAGATGAAATGTGGGGTGACTAAGTTGTATATAGTTGTATTGTTGTGCAAAATATTCTTTAATAGTGGTGATTCTTGATATAATTGTGCTTAAAGAGGGATTAATGTATATTGATGTGAAGGTGGAGTATGGTTAACATAAGTGTGGGGTTTTAAATGTTAAAGTGTATGTATTAAAGTGCTTGGAGAGGTGTAGTCACTCTTATATCTAAATGTATCCTACCCGTCCCGTAGCTTACATTATAACCAATTAAAGTCCTAATTGATCCTTGACTGAATAAACTCAATTAGTAGAGTAGTACGTTATGGGCAAGCCTATGGTTCATCTTTTGTGGCATATGAATGTTGTTTATGAGAGTGAGTGAATTCTTTCTATCTTGAGTTCCTAATTGTTCTTAACTTTTATTGTATGTGGAACTACTCTCTATTGTTGTGTGAGGTCACTTGATTCATGAAGGAAAGGCAATGTTGTTGACCTCTATGTCAGAGTAAGTGAGTGAGTTGTAAATAATGCATGGTACTTTTGAGTCAATTCTTGAGGTGAAGATGTTACACATTATGCTTAGTCTATTTTAAATATTCTTAGTGTGATGAGTTAGGAGAGTTGCTTAGTAAGGTTGTGTCTATATCAAGTGTGGTGTGATTGCTCGAGGACGAGTGTCACGACCCAAAATCTAACCACGTCGTGATGGTGCCTATCGTGATACTAGGCCAGCCAATTGTTACCCATTCACTCCGTTTTCCAATTTAAGACTTAAGAAAAATCATATTCTTAAACAGAAATCCAATAAGATAAAAATAGAACTCAAATCTAGCGGAAAGAAATATATAATCCCGACCTCGGGTGTTACTAAGTCATGAGCAACATACTACAACTGTCTGAAATATATAAGACTACACAGTTTGAGAATGTCTGAATAAAAGTTCTATCAAGAAGATAAGGAAGGAGAAGGCGAAACTGCAGTCGCCAAGCAGCTACCTCGCAATCTCTACAAAAAATCCTCAACTGGCAAGATTATCAACTACTACCGTGCACCGAGATATTTGGATCTGCACACAGGGGTGCAGGGGGTAACGTGAGTACACCAACTCAGTAAGTAACAAGTCCAAACTATGGACTAATGGTAGTGATGAACCAAACCTCATACAGGTTGCAACAGATAATTGTACGGAAAAGTAGACATGCTTACAGTTCATATAGTTTCTCAGGAATAACTAAACACAGTATTAACAATACAGAGTATAAAGCTCAGGAAACTCTAAGTACCAATGCACAGATAGCATGATCAATGTCACGTATGATACCTCCTATCACAATGCTCAACCACTCGGTATTGTATACGGCCTAGGGGAAATCCATCCCGAAATGTACGTACATCATAGACTATAAGTCATCCAGTACCGAGGAAAAACAAGCCAATCCAGCCTCATGGAGAAGATCCATCTCCATACCAATACTTCTGACAAGATCCATGTCCAGGGAAGATCCATCCCTCAATATCATCAACTACTTCGCTCACTGGGGGTGTAAAAACTCCGGAAGGGCTTCTCTGAGCCCAAGCGCTATATCAATGCCAGCGAAGGCATGATCAATATCTTGCTGCAGCGTGTGTTGATACCCAATTTTTCCCTATATATTTTTAATACGTATATATACTTTCAAAATAGTATATATACATATATAAGCATGCATAAGTATTTTTTATAATTTTAAAGGCTTCAAATTGATTTATTTCTTCCCTTTTACTCACAAAATTTCCAATAATTATCCTTCAAATTATTTTTATGGTGATTTAGCCATCTAAATTCGATATTTATGCCAAAATATTATTTAAATATTTTAGTGCATTTTTTTACATTTGCATTTTTAAGCTAATTTGCATATATTTGCAATACTAGCCCTATCAATGCATAATTACATTGTTGATGCATAAAATAATCTTTTATATTTTTAAAATGTTAAATAACTATTTTAAATCATTTTAGTATATGAAATTATTTTTCAAAAATTATTTATTATTTCTTATAAATTATATAGTGTTAAAATGGCTATTTAAAATCTAGCCTAATTTCATTTCAATTTCAGCCACAATACCCAGCCCATTTTTTGATTAAATTACCCAAGCCCAATACCCGTACGACCCTAACAAACCTACCCGACCTGGCTCTTGTTAGATCCTGGCCGTTGATCATTTTGATCAACGGTCCAGATCTCCCATTACCTAAAATAAACTAACCTATACCCCCCAAACCCTAACTATTTCCCACCTTACACCGCTGCCCTAAAATCCTCTCTTCTCTCAAACGCTCTCACCCTAACCCTAATCCCCAATCTCACTGACCCCCATCTATGGCTATCTCTGGTAACCTCTCACCACCTCTAAGCCTCCAATGGCCCCTCTCCTGTCATTCCTGCCATCTCTAAGGCCCTCAAGGGACCAGGGCTATGTCAACTTGCATCTAGGGTTCATCTCTCGCCTGTTCCAGGCCATTCCAGTGTGATTTTAAGTGAGATCGTTCTCTATTAGCCACGATCTATGGTTTTCTAAACAGGTTTCTTCATCTCTGTGTGGTTCTCTTCGAAACCCTAATTTCTTTTTTAAAAACCTCCTAGATCTATATAGATCTAAAGTGATTTGAGTTTGTTTCCTATGAGTTTCACAATAGCCTTGAGATTCTTTACAAGAATCGTATGATTTCGAGTGATTTTCATCTTTTTCTAAAATTAGGGTTTCCAGAATTTCTTTTTAAAATTTGTTCGATGATTCTTTGTGTTTAAACGTCTCCTTCTCATACATTTTTTGACTGATTTTATGAACCTGCTACAACCCTAGACCGTTTGTACTGAAAACCCTAATTTTTTGGGGTTCTTCGTTTGATTTCTGGATATTGGTACATCTGATTATGTTCTTGTCTTGGGTTCTTGTGACTTCTCGTGATTTTCTTGTCCTAATATGCTTCTACTGAATTTTCCTAGTTCGAACTTTCACTGATATTATGTACTTGTGTTCATACTGACCATTCGTGCAAGACTTGTATACTTCTCCTTGAATCAGTGTTGTTTAACTTTTATTTTGTTAAAATTATGTATCTGTTACTGACTACTCATGTTTTACCTCATTTTATATGCTACGCATGATGATTCTTCCATGACTTTCTTTTCGAATGAACCCTTGATTATTCTGAATCCCTTAATTCCTGGTTTAATTTGAACACTCTCCTTTAAACGTTTGATTCTTACCTCTTTACTCAATTTGATTGAATTTGCTTGCCTTAATTGTTTTTCCCTACCATGTTTGTATTCTGCTGATTATTTATTGATTTGTTTCCTTAATTAAACTGCTGTGCATTTATCCCTAATTGCCTATTCTTTACCTAAAATTTACTTTATTCTTTTCCTTAAATACTTAGTATGTTTTACCTTTGATTGAATTGTCCCTTGATTAAGGGAGGATGTTGCTGATTTATGTATGACTTCCCTGATTTACCATTTAATTGATCTCTTACCTTATGTGTCAAGCTTTTGATTATTATATAAACCTCCTCTTCTTTTAAGTTCAAAGAGAGAATAACAATGAACACTAGTTCAAAAGCTCTTTCTTATGCTTAAGCTTTCTGCTCTTTTTTATTACTTGCTACTTCTATTGAACTAGCCGGTTGTAAGCCAAGGCTAGTTATTGCACTACACTGCTCTATACTTTGTGTCTTCTCTCCTTAATTGGTATAACCCTAATTAAGTTTTAAAAATCAAACCCTATGTGTTTCATTCCTGCATTAGTCCATCAATTGTGATCTCAACTTGTATTCCTATTTATCTCTTTGCTCAGCATGTCTAAAGTTCTGTCCTATTCAATGTATGTTTTACACTCTGCCCTCTCTCCTGCTTACTCCTTTGCTTAATATGTCTAAAATTCTATCATGTTCAATACATGTTTTACACTCTGCTTACTTCTTTACTTAGCATGTCCAAACTATATGCTTAAATCCTGTTCAAGACAGGTCAACTATTATTTATGTTCTAAACTATTTACTAAGTTTCCAAGATCCTAAGTGTGTATGCAGTTTGTGACTGTATGTTTCTACGATCCCTATCCCTGTACCCTGAAGTGATTCTTATGTGCCACAATCCTTTCATTCCCATGTGAAGTTCTGTTGTTAAGTGATCTGAATATAACCAATTGATTGCCTGCTGCTTGATACTCTTCTCAAGCTGTCTTTTACCACTAAGTTATTTCCTGTTTTCTGGAAGAAAAAAACTTTCCTACTTCTGAAGTCATCTTTGTACTATTTTCAAAACAAAACTATGTCAAGCACTCTCACACTACTCCTAGAATATTAGGTTCTTCCCCTCTGGCATGTGTACTGCCTTGAGATCCTTGAGATTTTTATGAACTCTGGCATGTCAGAGCTGGCCTTTCCACACTGCACTTAAATTAGTTCTTGTTTGAGAAAAGTCTAGGTGTGAGCATTGTCTAGGATCCTTGAGGTCCTTAGGGAACTCTGACACACCTAGACAAGATACTGTCTATGGAACCTTGGCATTTGAGGCTATTAGAGGCCTAGGGAAGTCATTTGGGCCTGCTTCAGGCTCCCTATAGTTAACTTCTTATTTTTTTTATTGTTTATGTAATTTGTTCAACTGGTTTGTAATAATTATTTGTAAATAATATTGGGGTGATTAGTGAAAAGGGCTGGGTAGCTACATATCTGTTGGGTAAATCGGGTAGATACCATGCTTACAGGATAATATTAATACTTTGCTATGTTTGATTTGCTTTCGCGATATTGGAAATCATGCTTATAGGATCTAAATGGATTCAATAATAGAAATCATGTCTATAGGGTTAAAATCAACTTTATAATTAGATACCATTCCTGTAGAGTGTAAAGTGATTGAGTTCAATTTCTGCCACTCTACATTCGTCTCACTAGAAATCATGGCTATAAGTTCGAAAATTAGCTCTTAACAATTAGATACCATGCCTATAGGAATTAAATCAGAAATCCTGCCTATAAAACTTCAAATCAATTTAGTTAAACAAATCAGTTTGATCCATGTTAGTTACTTTTTGAATTGGTTTAATCAATTGTCCGCTTCTTTAATGAGTTTTCAAACACTGCCTTAATTTACTACTACTAGAAAATATGTCTATAGGATCTCAAGTATCCATTTAAAACTGTTCGATGTTTTACTGCATCAATGTAGATATCATGCTCTTAGGACATCATTGTTCTGCGTTTAGGCAAGCCTATAGGGCGATTTAAATTCTGCAACACTGAAACTGTGGTTTTGTTATTTAAAACTGTCCAGATTTAACAGGTTTAAATCAGTAGGCAAGCCAAATAGGGTTTTGACACTTTGTCCTAATTCACTACTGTATAATCCTTGCTCACCTAGATATAATGTTCTAGGATTTTCTCTTAAATACTTGACTGTTGTTTGAAGACGTGCATTTACTTGTTATATTTGTGGAGGTGACTGTGAGCCTGTAATTTGTTCTCTTTAAATGCAGTCCTACTTGTTCTTGATTGATACATGGACTTTTATCCTTTAAAACCTTAGGAAGGTCTAGAACTGTCCAAAAGTAGAGGCCCTAAAATACCTCCAAGGCCACAAGGAAGGAACGGGTAGTGCACACATAGGATATTTTCAAGTTGCTAGAATGTTTTAGGCTACGACCAAGGGGAGGGAATTGGGTAGTAAGGATAAGATGACTACGCGCTAATGTCACGTGTAGCCCCTCATTGAAGAGTGTTTATCGGGCATTGTGTGGGGTGATCCTATAGGCTAACCAACCTACGACCCCTCTTTCCAATTTTCGATGTTTTAACTTTACTCTTTTATATGCAACTTGTTCAAATTTTTTGTCTTATTACTTGAGTCAAACAATGTCCAAAACTTGCCTTTATTTGCAAATATATGTTTAAACTATCTATTTGTTAAAGGACTAATTCATAAGTATAAGTTCGGACGGGACTCGCCATTGTGGACCGAGAGGGGTCCTAACACCTTTCCCTCAAGGTTATTTCGAGCCCTTACCCTAAATCTCTAGTAATGCAAACTAGTCTAAGAGTTAATCACTCTAGGTGCTCTAATGCACCATAATCCGTTAGGTGGCGACTCTTCAAATACCCAATTCCAAAAAGAAAATGAGTTATTCGCAATGAATGTCGAAACCGGGACTCCGCGAGGAAAAAGGGGGCGCGACAGCATGGCGACTCTGCTGGGGATACCTTTAGGCTCTTACCATAACGAACTTATCTTTTATGAATTAGTCCAATCATGTTCCATCCTATATCCTTTCCCCTTATTTGAATTTAACTGCCTATTTTAAGCATTTATGATTCTTTTATTCCTGAAATTGATTTGTCTCTTTGTTTTCTTTTCTATAATTGTCTTTCAATTATTTAAATACTGTATTTATTTTTCTTACGTGCAAATACTTGACTACATGCTATTTATTGCTGCATAAATCATGCTTGACATCATATTCCAATTGTGCATATTAAATCCTATAGCAATGCTTGATTAGTGGTTGCACTCTTCCTATTTATTATCCTTAAATTTGAAAAGGCTTATTTGCGGTAAAACCAGTCGATCAGTGGTGCAGTCGACGGTTCTGTGTCTTTCCCCCTCAAGTTGTCCACTTGAGGGTACCAGTCTAAACCCCCATAGTAACCTTACTCTGATCAAAATTGTGCATGCATCATGGTCAAACCTAGTCGGATCAATTATGTTGTCCACATAATGATCCTTTAAGATAAGCCTTATCCAAAAGTCCATCGGGTTTTCCATAATCCCAACGGATACAACCACGTTCTGTGCATTAATTTGGAGAATCAAATGCCAATATGCTAATCATGATTGTATAAATAGTCGAGTCTGGTGGGGGAGAAAGGCCTAACCCTTTTGTTTTGCAGAAAATGAGGCACGAGGTCCCCAGATTCGGTATGGTTAGCAACATCCCACCATTGCTGCTAGATTTGGTGGGATGACCTTTCCTCAAGTGACAAAAAACATGTAAGGAAGTACCTGGGTAACTTGCCTTCCTTGCAAGACATTGAGCCAAACAACAAGTTGATCGAGGCTGCCACTTTGTTCTGGAACAGTGAGAGGTCTGTGTTCCGTTTCGGCGACATAGAAATGAAATCACTTCTAGAAGAAATTGGAGGGCTTGCGGGGTTCACTTGGGATAGTCTCGGGTTATTGGTGCTGGAGAATTGTACTGGTAAAGGGTTCTTAAAGATGATGGGGCTGAAGAAAAATGCTGACCTGGTATGCCTGAAAGTATCTTACATACCCTTCGAATATCTGTATGATAGGTATGGCCATAGCAAGTCCTACCGTACCAACCATGATGAGATCTCTCTCACTTCTCTGGGCCACATCCACCGCAGAGTGTTCGTGTTCATTGTATGCTTCTTAGGCCTGATAGTATTCCCAATGAAAAGGGAAAGAATCCACACTAGGTTGGCCATGGTCACCAAGACTTTGATGGAAGGGATCAATGGACAGACATACACTATAGTACTCATGATCATAGCCGACATCTATAGGGCTCTGGAGCGCTGTCAAAGAGGGGTCAAGAATTTCGAGGGATGTAACTTGTTGCTATAGTTGTGGTTGTTAGAACACTTTCAAAAGGGTCACTATCGCCAAGAATTTCTGCGAAGGGAATGGAACGACCATATTGCCTTCCATCACCCCAAGTAGATGACTTACATCCCAGACAGGTTTGCTCAGCCAGAAAGTGCCAAAGAATGGGTAGAGTTCTTCGACAATCTGACCGAGGAACAGGTGCAATGGATGTTTGAATGCTTCCCAACAGACGAATTCATCATCAGATCCAGGGACGCTCCACACCTGGTGCTGATTGGGTTAAAAGGGATATACCCTTATGTCCTTATGCGAGTTATGAGGCAAGCAGGTAGAAAATAATTTGTACCAAGGGTTGCCAAGATGATTCATTTCAGCGCAAACTTTCAAGACGACGACATCCCTTACAAATGCCAAGCTCAGCACATGTGGCACTACAAGATCATTGTGGAAAAGAACACCCTTGAGCCAAACAGGTATCATTCGAGGTGTGAGCCTCTCTACCTTGCATGGTTAGAGGACAATCTAAAAGGAATGATGATTCCAGGAGCCGGTCGAGGGAATAAGATCATAGACGAAGTAGTTGAAGCTCAAGTCAAATACAACAGGTTGCGCAAGAGGGTCCACGACTCTGAGAATGAGCATCGGGAAATACATGAGAGGAATGTGAGGTTGATTGAAAAATGGAAAGAGATGACAGTCACTTCCAACAGGAAACTGGAATATCTGGAGTGAGGAATAGTGGAGTTGGAAGGTAAAGTCATAAAGAGGATCGAGGATTGCCAGAATACTGAAGGAGCTGAAGGAGTACATCTGGCCAGAGCCTACTTGCTGCTGGGTCTGCACGAGCTGGGGGACCTATATGATGGAGTCAGGAAGATCGAATCTGGGGAAGATCCTTCTGGGACCAAATAGGCTAGATTTATTTGCTTTCCTAAAATGTAATAAGGCCAAGTGCCAGTAGTGATTTATTTTTCTATTATCTTAGTGTCATTTGGGATTCGTCTATTTTTACATTATGAAATGAGCATTTATTGGCATTTAAAGTTCTCCAAATCTATTTGTCACTAGGCCTACCTCGGGCACAACGAGGCTCCCAAATTAAGACACGAATTTACATTTTCGCAATATGTGTTTAAATACTGCAAACATTTCAGAATCCTCACTGACTTGTTACCTTTTGTTTTTGCTTATTTTGATTATTCCCATCCCCTTAGGTTGGTTCACTCACACTGGCATCATCACCGCACCATACCAGATCTAGAGACCCTCCACCTCCTCCTCCTCCAAGCAATACAAAAGGCAGAGAAAAAGAAAAAATGGACAACTTAAGTGGTATCCGAAAGGAGAATGTTGAGAACGCAGAAGCTTCAGATAGACGGGGTACTCCGACACCAAATGACCTAGTCTTGACATTGGAACAAAAGATATTGGAATTGCAAGGAGAATTTGAGCAGGTTCGCAACATGGCAAACTTGTCACTCATCCTGAATGTCCCTGACATCAACCAACATAACACAAAGAACCCAATACCTCCCCAAAACACACAAAACCAACATCCACAAAATCCTCCCGCACCAAATCAATACACAACTCCACCCCCAAAATCTCAATCCATTGCCAATACCAACTCTGCCACAACATCACCATCAACCAATTCAATACCCACCAACCACCACTTACACATCACAACCCATTCCCGATCCCCAAAACTCAACTAATGACCATCATTATACCCAAGTCCATAGCACCCATCAAAGCAACCCTATATACATAGAAATCGTACCTCACTCCATCTAACCTATCTCCTATACATCAGAATCCTCCAAAAAGGACCTGGTCATTAAAAACATGGCTGAAGAACTCAAGAAGCTGACAAGCCGAGTTCAAGATGTCGAAGGCGGCAAAGGAATAGAAGGGTTGAACTATGAAGACCTATGCATACAGCCAGACGTAGAACTGCTAGAGGGATACAAACCTCCCAAGTTTGAGATGTTTGACGGTACAGGTGATCCCAGAGTCCATCTGAGGACCTATTGTGACAAAATTGTCGGGGTCAGGAAAGACGAAAATATCCGAATGAAACTCTTTATAAGGAGTCTTACTGGGGATTCCTTCTCCTGATAAATCAACCAAGATCCCAAGAAATGGTCCAATTGGGTAAGTATGGCATCGGATTTCATGGACCGGTTCAAATTCAATACAGAGAATGCACCGGATGTTTTCTACATCCAGAATCTTAAAAAGAAACCTACCAAAACTTTCCGTGAGTACGCTACTCGTTAGAGATCGGAAGCGGCCAAGGTCAGGCCATCTTTAGACGAGGAACAGATGAACAAGTTCTTCATTAGAGCATAGGATCCACAATATTATGAAAGGTTGATGGTTATCGAAAATCATAAATTCTCTGATATCATCAAACTCGGAGAATGAATCGAAGAAGGAATCAAGAGCGGAATGGTAACGAATTTTGAGGCACTACAGGCCATAAATAAGGCATTACAATCAGATGGCATATTGAAAAAGAGAGACGTTGGGGCAGTAATGGTGGCCTAGGGCCCGAAATCTTCACTTACCTATCAAACACCTCCACCCACATATCAAATGCCTCCACCCATATATCAAACACCTCTACCCATATATCAAACACCTCCGCCCACATACCAAGCATCACCACCTACATATCAGCCTTCATCTCCCAGATATTCCCACCCAGCCACTGTCCATCACACCTATAACTCCCGATCATCCCATTTCCAGTCACCGCCAACTCGCCAAAATTTTCCAAGACCAAGACCCAATTTCGACCGCAAGCCACCCAGACAATACACCGCCATTGCTGAACCCATCGACCAACTGTATGAAAGGTTGAAAGCCGCTGGTTATGTCACCCCCATTCTTGCTGTGCCATTAGAAAATCCATCCCAATAGGTCAATCCAAACAAAACTTGTGCGTACCATTCTAGTATGAAAGGGCACGCCACTGATGAGTGCCAGACATTGAAGGAGAAGATCTAGACGCTAATCGACAATAAGGTTATACAGGCAGAAGAGGTCGCACCTAATGTCCGCAACAACCCCCTCCCTGATCATAGAGGTGGTAGAGTACATATGATAGAGACAAACAAGGAATGGGACCCTGAGGGGTCGATTGGGCTTATTCGAGAAGGCGGTGACTTTAAAGTTGTAGTCACTCTTACTACTATTATGGTACAGACTCAGTCACCAATCGAGGTCGAAGTAACTGCACCGATTCCATTTGAGGTAGAGGTATCTCCACCTGCGGCCATCCCCGCTCCATTTGAATTAGAAGTGGTCACACCTTTCACTGTGGCTGTATCAACCACACCTTCATTTGACTCAAAAGTAATACCCTGGGATTACGTGGTCGAGGCTCGGCAAAAAGGGAAGCCTAAGGTAGAAGAATCTGATGTTGCACAAGGAATGACTAGGACTAGAAGAGTCTATACACTTGAACATTTGGGAGGGTCAAGTAAGGATGCCACTACCGGGCAGACTGTCATTGAGACGGGGCTAGATGACCTGTGGAGGAAAGTACAAGCAAAATAATATTCTATCGTTGACCATTTGAACAAAACCCCTGCTCAGATATCTATCCTGTCACTGTTGCAAAATTCAGAGGCACATAAGAATGCTTTAATGAAGGTGTTGAGCGAGGTTTATGTACCCAATAAAATCACTGGAGGAGAAATGGCCAATATGGTAGGACAAGTACTAGAAAGTCATAAGATCATTTTCCATGAAGATGAGCTACCACCTGAAGGGTTGAATCACAATCGAGCATTGCACATCACAGTGCAATTTGAAGACAAATTCATTTCCATGATCCTAGTTGACGGAGGTTCGAGCCTCAATATTTGTCCGTTGGAAACTCTGAAAAAGTTGGACAAAGGTTTCCACGAAATATGGGTAGGAAAAATGAAAGTGAAAACTTTCGATGGGTCCCAAAGGGCCACAATTGTAGAAATAAACCTTTGCTTGCAGATGGGGCCAACTTGGTTCGACGTCGAGTTTCAGGTGCTCGATATACCAGCCTCATATAATCTTCTATTGGGTTGACCATGGATCCATGCCGCTAGAGCCGTGCCTTCCATACTACATCAAGATGTGAAATTCAAATGGAATCATTAGGAGGTGATCATTCATGGAGACGGGAGTAACCCTATTTACACTAGTCAAACCATCCCGGCTATTGGACATAGAAGAAGACTAGAAGGGAAAACCTATCATCACATTGAATGGGTCAATGGCGTCGAGAAGGATAACTGGTGGAGTAGTAAATTAGAAAGCATATTGGCCTAGTCTGGATATGAACTCGGCAAAGGGTTGGGGAAGAACCTCCAAGGTATCACTAAACCGATACGGCTGAAAAATCATGGTACCACCTCTGGGCTCGGATATTAGTACACATGGAAAGAATACAATGATTGGTCGCCTCCATAGCGCGGACAATATTATCCTCTCGAGCAACCAGTGCCACGCCTAGAACAAGCTTTTTACCAAACTAATACGATATGGGGGACTGTAGAAGAGGAAGCACTAGCTGGGTTTAAGAATTTGTTCTTGGAGGACGAAGACATGGACTGCAGTGCCATAATTGAGGGGGAAGAGGAAGAATGCCTCACTATTCAGACCGTAAAGAAGGGAGATGTTCTCAGGAACTGGACCGCCACACCATCCCGAGCCCGCCGAGTCCTTGGGTAGCTTGGCAGATTACTTATATAGCCATTCTAGGCATTTAAGATTTCCAGTAATTTTGATTTACTTGATTCAAAATAAATGCTCGATTCATCGAGTCGTACTTGTCTAAATGATTTTTTGGTTTTAATCAAATGCATTTGCTCTTTATTATTCATTATTATTTCTACACTTTTTATTTCTACAGCGTTATTATTACTTTTCCTGATAAACTAGCAACTGTGACATGTAATGAGGCAACATAACATGAGAATAGTGATTTAGATGAAGATGATGAGATACCCGAGGAAGTTGTCATGGAGGTTGAAAACTTTGAGAATAAGCCCAAGTCTAATTTAGACAAAAACGAAGCGGTAAATTTAGGAGACGCCGAGACCGTCAAGGAGACTTGCATCAGCATTCACTTGTCACTAACAAAGATGGAAGAGTACATTCATTTCCTAAAAGAGTATGAGGACATTTTCGCATGATCATATAATGACATGACCGGTTTGAGCACGTCCATATTAGCTCACAAGTTGCCTACTAATCCCATGTGTCCGCCAGTAAAGCAGAAACTCAGAAAGTTCAAACTAGGCATGAGCTTGAAAATCAAGGAGGAAGTTACCAAGCAGATCAAAGCCAAAGTTCTCAGGGTGGTCGAGTACCCAACCTGGTTAGCTAACATTGTGCCAGTTCCGAAGAAGGATGGGAAAGTCAGAGTATGTGTAGACTGTCGGGATTTAAACAGGGCATGTCTCAAGGACGACTTCCCACTGCCAAATATACACATCCTGATCGATAATTGCACCAAGTATGAACTCCAATCCTTTGTAGATTGCTTCGTGGGTTATCACCAAATCTGGATGGACGAAGAAGATGCAGAGAAGACAACTTTTATTATACCTTGGGGTGTATACTATTACAAGATGATGCCATTCGGTCTGAAGAATGTTGGGGCTACTTACATTAGAGCCAGGACAACCATCTTCCATGATATGATACACAAGGAGATATAGGTGTATGTGGACGACATCATTATCAAATCCAAGAGGGCTGCAGGTCACATAGCGAACTTGAGAAAGTTCTTTGACAGGCTAAGGAGGTACAACTTGAAACTAAACCCCGCAAAGTGTGCATTTGGGGTTCCCTCAAGAAAGTTGTTGGGATTCATTGTCAGTCGTCGAGGGATCAAGCTGGATCCATCTAAAGTCAAGGCTATTCAGGAGTTACCACCACCTAGGAGCAAAAAGGACGTGATGAGCTTCCTAGGACGTCTCAACTATATCAGTCGATTCATAGCACAGTCCACAGTCATATGTGAACCCATCTTCAAAATGATGAGAAAAGATGCCGAAACAAGCTAGACAGAGGATTGTCAAAGGGCCTTTGACAAAATCAAAGAGTACTTGTCCACACCACCAGTTCTGGTCCCGCCAGAGCCAGGACGACCTTTGCTACTCTATCTATCTATGTTGGATGGAGCCTTCGGATGTGTTTGGGACAACATGACGAGACAGGAAAAAAGGAGCAGGCCATATACTACCTGAGTAAGAAGTTCACACCTTACGAAGCACGGTACTCTCTGCTGGAATGCACTTGCTGTACATTGACCTAGACAGCTCAGAAATTGAAGCACTACTTTTGTGCCTATACTACATACCTTACATACAGTATGGACCCTCTGAAGTACATATTCCAGAAGCCCATGCCGACTGGGAAGTTAGCCAAGTGGTAGATACTGTTGAGTGAGTTCGATATCGACTATGTAACTCAAAAGGCGGTCAAAGGACAAGCATTGACAAATCATCTCGCTGAAAATCCGATAGGAGGAGAATACAAACCCTTGAAAATGTATTTTCCTGATGAAGAAGTATCATTCGTAGGGGAAGACATTACCCGAAGCATACAACGGTTGGAGGATGTTCTTTGATGGAGCTGCAAATTTCAAAGGAGTGGGCATTGGAGCAGTTTTGGTATCAGAAATGGGTCAACATTATCCGGTATATGCTAAACTTATATTTCCTTGCACCAACAACATGGCGGAATATGAAGCATGCATACTAGGGCTCAACATGGCAATCGACATGAACATTCAAGAGTTGCTGGTACTCGGTGATTCAAATTTGCTTATGCACCAGGTACAAGGAGAGTGGGCCACCAATAATTCCAAGATATTGCCATATCCGCACCATGTGCAGGAATTGAGAAAGAGGTTCAGAAAGATAGAATTCTGACATGTGCCCAGAATTCAGAATGAGTTTGTCGATGCATTGGCCACCTTGTCATCTATGATACAACATCCGTATAAGAATTATATTGACCCCATTCCGGTGAGGATCCATAATCAGCTGGCATGTTGTACTCATGTTGAAGAAAAAATGGATGGAAAGCCTTGGTTCCATGACATCAAGGAGTATTTGTCAAAGGAGAATATCTGGAGCATGCAAACCACACTCAGAAATGCACACTTCGGAGATTGTCCAATCACTTCTTCTACAGTGGAGGAAATCTGTATAGAAGAACTCCCGATTTGGGATTGCTAAGATGTGTCGACGCAAAGGAAGCTTCTAAGTTACTTGAAGATATACATGTCGGGATTTGTGGCCCGTACATGAATGGTTTTGTCTTGGCTAAGAAGATACTTAGGGCCGGATACTTTTGGATGACCATGGAGACAGATTGCATCTAGTATGTCCGCAAATGCTTTCAATGCCAAGTGCATGCCGACATGATAAAAGTGCCGCCAAACGAGCTCAATGCAACAAGCTCACCTTGGTCATTCGCCGCCCGAGGAATGGATGTTATTGGTCCAATTGAACCCACTGCTTCAAACGGACACAGGTTTGTTCTGGTAGCCATCGATTACTTTACAAAATGGATAGAGGTTGCATCTTACAAAGCTGTGACCAAGAAAGTCATCGCAGATTTTGTCAAAGATCGTATTATCTGCCGATTCGGAGTTCCTGAGTCCATTGTTACTAATAATGCCGCCAACCTCAACAGTGATCTGATGAAAGTCATGTGTGAAACTTTCAAAATCAAGCACAATAACTCCACAGCCTATAGACCTTAGATGAATGGAGCCGTAGAAGCCGCCAACAACAATATCAAGAAGATACTAGGGAAAATAGTAGAGAACCACAAACAATGGCACGAGAAGCTACTTTTCGCTTTATTGGGATACCGCACTACAGTTCACATATCAACCGGGGCAACTCCCTACATGCTAATTTATGGTACCGAGGCTGTCATCCCAGCCGAGGTAGAGATTCCTTCTTTAAGAGTCATGCAAGAAGCTGAACTCAGCGATGTAGAGTGGATAAGGAGTCGCTATGTACAATTGGCCCTTATCAATGGAAAGCAGATGAACGCAGTGTGTCACAGCCAACTTTATCAGAACAGAATGTCCAGAGCTTTCAACAAAAGGGTCAAACCAAGGCAATTTGCACCAGGTCAGTTGGTGCTGAAGAAGATCTTCCCACATCAAGATGAAGCCAAAGGGAAATTCTCTCCCAACTGGCAAGGTCCGTACATGGTTCACAGGGTGCTGGTAGGAGGAGCACTCATACTTGCAGAAATGGATGGAGAAATCTGGCCAAAGCCAATCAATTTAGACGCAGTCAAGAGATACTATGCTTAGATTATTTACATTTCCTCATTTGATGTAATGGAACTACGCTAGACCTGATTCCCATTTAAGAGGGGATACGTAGGCAGCCTTATGGGTTCGGTCATATCATAATAAAATTTCCATTTTTCCCAAGATCAGAAACTGGGGCGGAATTTTGAGGAGGACCCTCAAAATTCCGAAGCAAGTCCAGCAAATGCCATCACATGCAAAAAAGTCAGAATTTGGTTAAGAAGCTGGGGCAGAATTTTGAGAAGGATTCTCAAAATTCCTAAGAAGGTTGAGCAAGACCCATTATCCACAAACAGTCAAAAGATCATCCACCAAACTAGGGCAGAATTTTGAGGAGGACACTCAAAATTCCAATATAAAAGAGCTGCAATGCCTTTGAGATGTGTTACAGTCACTGGTTCATCAAAAATTACTTGATATATCAATACGTTTCTAAAACAACTCTATTTTTATCATTAATTGCATATTTTTGAAAATTCTATTTCTATAATAGTCAGGCGTCACCCTGGGGAACTCGAAAAGGATTTCAGAATGGAGCAAAGCAAAGCCAGCCGATAGAAGCATGAACCAACATTCCCCCCACAGAACTTACAATTTTTCTTTGAACGCAGACACATCTGACGTAACAATAACATCATAAACTATATGCACGTAACAAGATTACTATCAACTAGGCCATCAGACACCGAATATATCTCCAGCTAAGACATATACTACTCTTATTTGGTGCTTGCTCTCTGCATGAGGCTAATCCTTGCCTCTACATTTGCATGAGGCTAATCCTCGCCTCTATATTTGCATGAGGCTAATCCTTACCTCAATACCTGCATGAGATTAATCCTTGCCTCTCTATCTGCATGAGGCTAATCCCTGTCTCCATATCTACATGAGGCTAATCCTTGCCTTCCCATTTGCATGAGGCTAATCCCTGCCTCTATATCTGCATGAGGCTAATCCCTGCCTCCCTATTTGTATGAGGCTAATCCGTGCCTCCCTATCTGCATGAGGCTAATCCCTGCCTCCCTATCTGCATGAGGCTAATCCCTGCCTCTATATCTGTATGAGGCTAATCTCTACCTTCATATCTGCATAAGGCTAATCCTTGCCTCCGTATCTACATAAGGCTAATCCCTTCCTCCCTACTTACATGAGGCTAATCCCTGCCTCCATATCTACATGAGGCTAATCCCTAGATCCCTATCTGCATAAGGCTAATTCTTGCCTTCCCATTTGCATGAGGCTAATCCTTGCCTCCCCATTTGCATAAGGCTAATCCTTGCCTCCCTATTTGCATGAGGGTAATCTTTGCCTCCATATTTGCATGAGGCTAATCCCTGCCTCCATATTTGCATGAGGCTAATCCCTACCTCCCTATTTGCATGAGGCTAATCCTTGCCTCCCTAACTTGCATGAGGCTAATCCCTGCCTCCCTGATTGCCTGAGGCTAATCCTTGCCTCCCCATCTGCATGGGACTAAGCATTGTCCCTCTTCGCACGAACATTGCGTTATCTCCAGTACTATCTATTTTCTTTTCAATCAGGCTAAGATCTGCCATCCATTTTACAAGACTAAGCCTTGTCTTGTTAACATCATGATTATTGCATATCATGGGCTGAAATATCACCAATCTATTGTCACAACCCAAACCGATGGGCTGCGATGGGCACCCGGTACCTTACTCAACCTAGTACCAACGTAACGTATCTTTCTTATTACATCATTATATACACATGACATAAGGGCCTAATAGGCCAACATAATCCTTTATACACTCAAAACATAGGCCGACAAGGCCGTACAATCTTTTATATATACGACATATGTCTACAAGCCTCTAAGAATACATGAATGTCATAAAGGTCGGGACAGAGTCCCACCTTACCAAAGAATACACGTCTAAATCATACTAACCAAAAGAGAAACTCCGAAGCAAATGGAGTGCACCAACATCTTCCGTTGAGCTGATAGCCTACTTGAAAGGCTCTCGACCTGTCTATCGGGACCTGCGGGCATGAAACGCAACGTCCCCAGGCAAAAGGGACGTCAGTACGAATAATGTACCGAGTATGTAAGGCACATAAATAAGTATATAAGAGACATAGAAGAAATATAGAGTACATGACTCAACCTGCAAGTTTGAATAACTTTGTAAATCATAAATTACTTTTAGTGTCATGCATATGCGTATGAATGTCATGTCGTGCATAGGTACATGTTTCATAACATCATCATCCTCTGAGGGCATCCCATCATATCATATCATATCGGCCACTGTGGGCAAAATCATCATCGTATACCAACTGATCAGGTGGTGGTGCGTATATAACGCCATAACCTTTCCTATATCCCATGTACATATATATATATATATATATATATATATATATATATATATATACATATATATGTATATAAAGCCGTTTGAATACATACATATATACGTGTATATAACGCCGTTTGAATCATAGTTTAGCCACTGTGGGCAATATCAACATCATATACCAGCCGATCAAGTGGTGGTGCGTATATAACGCCGTAACCTTTTCCCATATCCCATATACATATATTTACATATATACGCATATATAACGCCATCTGGTCATGGGTCAATGCACATGTATAAATGAGTGTAATTCATGAAAAATACATAATAATCTCTATATTCCTTCCGGATAAACTTTTCCAACTGCGTATTATTCTGAGACCCATGAACATAAGATAATGATAATTCTCATAGGGAATCAAGAATATAGACATCCCTACTATTTCTATGAATAGAGTAATTTATAAAACTGTGTATTTGCTCGTTTCTTCAGTATAATTTTGATCATGCCAATAAAAAAGAAGGGATAGCCTTAACATACCTGGAGAGGCTGCTGCTTTAATACCTTTATTATCACCCTCGTAAATACCTTCGAAAATATAAGCTATGGGAAGAAATAACCCCATAATTGCTCGAATTGTAATGTAAAGGGTCAGTAACTCGTTAATTTCGCTAAACACGTGAGGTCCTGTTTGAGGAGAAATTGGTCTGATTCTTGTCTTGTGGAAAGTGTTAATCCTTTGGTAACTAATGTCACTACAACCCCACCTGATATTTATTAAAACTTCATTCTTGGTTGTTTCTTTGTTGATGGATTTGAAGTAAAATTCCAAATCAAGTATGCATCAGACATAAGGACTTACTTTACGCGTAAATGTCTTATAATAACTTAATGGACACTAAACCTATATGACTCCTTAGTCATATGTTTGGTTAGATTTCATGTTGCCACATTTTTTTGGGAAAAAATAATAATCTTTATCCCCTTATTAGTTAACTGGGTAAATTCCTATTTCCCAGTAATTACTCAATTACCCGTATAATTTAAAAATTATCACAAATTACTTAAAATTCTATTTATTTTTAAAATACTTCATATATACTTTATATATTATACTACTGTGGTCATATGGTACCTTGCATGGTACTAATTTATAATTATCGGATATTATAGCTCGACCTATATTTTATTCTAAATTAGCCATTCCCAACGAAAATCGTTTTCGTTAATCCGTGTGATCCTTCATAACACTTATTCATTGCTTGTTATAAATAGCATAATCCTTATAATCTCTAAATAATCTTTTACTTGGACTGATGTCAATTACCTTATGACAAATCCAACGTACAATACTACAGTGTGCAACATCGTCGTAACTTAATACTGCAAAGCATAAATCCACCGTAATGTAATACTGTAGGGTGCAACACTATCGTAACTTAATACTGCAAAGAGTAATATCGACGTAATATGGCAGGGCGTAACAGCTATCCAAAGGCGTCATAGTCTAAAAGGCATCATCCTTATAGCCGGAAGACACCATGCCATGGCCCTAGGATCCCTCAAATTTGCATATCATTATTCAAAGGCGGCATGGTTCGGAGGCACCATCTTCATGGCCCGAGAACACCATTTCATGGCCTGCAAATCGCTCACTAAATAGTTTATGGCCCTGGACATCATGGTCTGAGGACGTCATCTTTAACTGTCCAAAGGCAACCTTCATAGTCCAAAAGGGAATCTGCACCATATTTAAATTTTTGCAAATACATGTTTGTAGCATCCTTTATCTGCAGGTAACCAGTAAGCAACTGCTATTCTAGCAGGAGCGATGTCACTCCAGTTCCTTCAACTGTCTCGAACCTTAACCACTCACCATAGTCGCTTTTGCGTCCCGTGCCCGTTCTTGCAATGACTTCATCGGTATATTCCGCCAATGAATCCAGAACTACACATGGCCTAATTCCTGTAAAACCAGGGATATGTAAGCAACTCAAAGAGTGGAGTCCAGCCTCTGTCTTTCGAAGCATCCCGCCCAGTCAAAATTGGCCATCATTTCTTTACCCGAAAACTCTTTCATCCTTCTCGGGTAAAGAGGGGCAGTTGTTGATACCCAATTTTTTCCTATATATTTTTAATATATATATATAAATACTTTTATATATATATATATACTTTAGAAATAGCATATATGCATATATAAGCATGCTTAAGCATTTTTTTATAATTTTTTTATAATTTTAAAGGCTTCAAACTGATTTATTTCTTCCCTTTTATTCACAAAATTTCCAATAATTATCCTTAAAATTATTTTTGTGGTGATTTATCCATCTAAATTCGTTATTTATGCCAAAATATTATTTAAATATTTTAGTGCATTTTTTACAATTGCATTTGCATTTTTAAGCTAATTTGCATATATTTGCAATACTAACCCTATCAATGCATAATTACATTGTTGATGCATAAAATAATATTTTATATTTTAAAATATCAAATAACTATTTTAAATCATTTTAGTACATGAAATTATTTTTTAGAAATCATTTATTATTTCTTACAAATTATATAGTGTTAAAATGGATATTTAAAATCTTGCTTAATTTCATTTCAATATCAGCCCCAATACCCAGTCTAATTTTTGATTAAATTACCCAAGCCCAACACCCGTCTGACCCTAACAAACCTACCCGGCTCTTGTTAGATCCTGGCCGTTGATCATTTTGATCAACGATCCAGATCTCTCATTTCCTAAAATAAACTAACCTATACCCCCCAAACCCTAACCATTTCCCACCTTACACCGCCGCCCTAAAATCCTTTCTGCTCTCAAACGCTCTCACCCTAACCCTAATTCCCAATCTCACTGACCCCCATCTATGGCTATCTCCGGTAATCTCTCACCACCTCTCAGGCCTCCAATGGCCTCTCTCCTGTCATGCTTGCCATCTCTAAGGCCCTCAAGAGACCAGGGCTATGTTGACTTGCATCTAGGGTTCATCTCTCGCCTATTCCAGGCCATTCCGATGTGATTTTGAGTGAGATCGCCCTATGTTAGCCACGATATATGGTTTTCTAAACGGGTTTCTTCATCTCTGTATGATTCTATTTGAAACCCTAACTTCTTTTCTAAAAGGCTCCTAGATTTGTACAGATCTAAGGTGATTTAAGTTTGTTTCCTGTGAGTTTTACAATAGCCTTGAGATTCTTTACAAGAATCGTATGATTTCAAGTGATTTTCATCTTTTTCTAAAATTAGGGTTTCCGAAATTTCTTTTTAAAATTTGTTCGATGATTCTTTGTGTTTAAACATCTGCTTCTCATACATTTTTGACTGATTTTATGAACCTGCTATAACCCTAGCCCGTTTGTACTGAAAACCCTAATTTTTTGGGGTTCTTCGTTTGATTTCTGGATATTGGTACATCTAATTGTGTTCTTATCTTGGGTTCTTGTGAATTCTCGTGATTTTCTTGTCCTAATATGCTTCTACTTAATTTTCCTAGTTCATTTCATTGATATTATGTACTTGTGTTCATACTGACCATCCATGCAAGACTTGTATACTTCTCCTTGAATCAGTGTTGTTTAACTTTTGTTTTGTTAAAATTGTGTATCGATTCCTGACTACTCATGCTTTAGCTCATTTTATATGCTAAGCATGTTGATTTTTCCATGACTTTCTTTTCGACTGAACCCTTGATTATTCTGAATCCCTTAATTCCTTGTTTAATTTGAACACTTTTCTTTAAACGTTTGATTCTTACCTTTTTACTCAATTTGATTGAATTTGCCTACCTTAATTATTTTTCCCTGCCATGTTTGTATTCTGCTGATTATTTATTAATTTATTCCTTAAATAAATTGTTGTGCATTTACCGCTAATTACCTAATATATACCTAAACTTTACTTTATTTTTTTCCTTAAATACTTAGTATGTTCTACCGTTGATTGAATTGTCCCTTGATTAAGGGAGGATCTTGCTGATTTACGTATGACTTTCCTGATTTACTACTTAATTGATCTCTTACCTTATGTATCAAGCTTTTGATTATTATATAAACCTCATCTTCTTTTAAGTTCAAATAGAGAATAACAACGAACACTAGTTCAAAAATTCGCTCTTATACTTAAGCTTTCTGCTCTTTTCAGTTACTTGCTACTTCTATTGAACTAGCCGGTTGTAAGCCAAGGCTAGTTATTGCACTACACTGCTCTATACTTTGTGTCTACTCTCCTTAACATGTATGTCCCTAATTAAGTTTTGAAAATCAAACCCTATGTGTTTCATTCCTGCATTAGTCCATCAATTGTGATCTCAACTTGTATTCCTATTTATCTCTTTGCTCAGCATATCTAAAGTTCTGTCCTGTTCAATGTATGTTTTACATTCTACCGTCTCTCCTGCTTATTCCTATGCTTAATATTTCTAAAATTCTATCCTGTTCAATGCATGTTTTACACTCTGCTTACTTCTTTACTTAGCATGTCTAAACTATATGCTTAAATCCTGTTCAAGATAGGCCAACTATTATTTATTTTATAAACTATTTACTAAGTCTCCAAGATCCTAAGTGTGTATGCAGTTTGTGACTGTATGTTTCGACTATCCCTATCCCTGTACCCTGAAGTGATTCTTATGTGCCACAATCCTTTCATTCCCATGTGAAGTTCTGTTGTTAAGTGATCTGAATATGACCAATTGATTGTTTGCTGCTTGATACTCTTCTCAAACTGTCTTTTACCACTAAGTTATTTTCTGAAGAAAAAAAACTTTCCTACTTATGAAGCCATCTTTATACTATTTCAAAACAAAACTATGTCAAACACTCTCACACTACTCCTAGAATATTAGGTTCTGCCCCTCTGGCATGTGTACTGCCTTGAGATCCTTGAGATTTCTCTAAACTCTGGCATGTTAGAGCTGGCCTTTCCACACTGCACTTAAATCAGTTCTTGTTTGGGAAAAGTCTAGGTGTGAGCACTGCCAGGGATTCTTGAGGTCCTTAGGGAACTCTGACACACCTAGATAAGATACTGACTATGGAACCTTGGCATTTGAGGCTATTGGAATCCTGGGGAAGTCATTTGGGCCTGCTTCAGGCTCCCTATATTTAACTTCTTCTTTTTCTTTATTGTTTATGTAATTTGTTCAGCTGGTCTGTAATAATTATTTGTAAACAACATTAGGGTGATTAGTGAAAAGGGCTGGGTAGCTATATATATATTGGGTAAATCGGGTAGATACCATGCCTATAGGATAATGTTAATACTTTGCTATGTTTTCTTTGCTTACGCGATATTAGAAATCAAGACTATAGGATGTAAATGGATTCAATAATAGAAACCATGTCTATAGGGTTAAAATCAACTTTATAATTAGATACCATGCCTGTAGAGTGTAAAGTGATTGAGTTCAATTTCTGCCACTGCATGTATCGACATTCGTCTCACTAGAAATCATGTCTATAAGTTTGAAAATCAGCTCTTAACAATTAGATACCATGTCTATAGGAATTAAAATCAAAAATCCTGCCTGTAGAACTTAAAATCAATTTAGTTAAACAAATCAGTTTTATCCATGTTAGTTACTTTTTGAATTGGTTTAATCAACTGTTCACTTCTTTAATGAGTTTTTAAAAACTGCCTTAATTTACGACCGCTAGAAAACATGTCTATAGGATCTCAAGTATCTGTTTAAAACTGTTCGTTGTTATACTGTATCAATGTAGATATCATGCTCTTAGGACATCACTGTTTTGCGTTTAGGCAAGCTTATATGGCGATTTAAATTCTGCAACTCTGAAACTGTGCTTTTGTTATTTAAAACTGTCCAGATTTAACAGGTTTAAATCAGTAGGCAAGCCAAATATGGTTTTGACACTTTGTCCTAATTCACTACTGTATAATCCCTGCTCACCTAGTATCATGTTCTAGGATTTTCTCTTAAATACTTGACTATTGTTTGAAGACGTGTATTTACTTGTTATATTTGTGGAGGTGACTGTGTGCCTGTAATTTGTTATTTTTAAATGCAGTCCTACTTGTTCTTGGTTGACGCCTAGACTTTTATCCTTTAAAACCTTAGGAAGGTCTAGAACTGTCCAAAAGTAGAGGCCCTAAAATACCTCCAGGGCCACAAGGAAAGAACAGGTAGTGCACGCATAGGATATTTTCAAGGTTGCTAGAACGCTTAAGGCTACGACCAAGGGGAGGGAATTGGGTAGTAAGAATATGATGACTACGCGCTAATATCACGTGTAGCACATCATTGAGGAGTGTTTACCGGGCATTGTGTGGGGTGATCGTATAGGCTAATCAACCTATGACCCCTCTTTCCAATTCTTGATGTTTTAACTTTACTCTTTTATATGCAACTTGTTCAAATTATTTTTCTTATTACTTGAGTCAAACAATGTCCAAAACATGCCCTTATTTGCAAATATGTGTTTAAACTATCTATTTGTTAAAGGACTAATTCATAAGTATAAGTTCGGCCGGGACCCGCCATTGTGCACCGAGAGGTCATTGGGAACAACTCATTTCCTTTTTGGAATTGGATATTTGAAGAGTCTCCACCTAACGGATTATGGTGCGTTAGGGCACCTAGAGTGATTAACTCTTAGATTAGTTTGCATTACCAGAGATTTAGGGTAAGGGCTCGAAATAACCTTGAGGGGAAGGTATTAGGCGGACTCCGCAAGGAAAAAGGGCGCGACAGCGTGCAGCCCGATCCTATACTTCAATCAATATCCGGCTCTTTGCCTCAATCAGTCAATACTTTCCAGTCTCACACATACAGGCAAAAATGTCATAATACAAGCCCGAACAATGATATGATATGTCAAGTAGTCGAGACTGAGGCATGTACAAGACTGAGTATAGATTATAAATGAAGCTAATGACATGACAGCAAGAAACGACCTCTCAGGTCTCAACAATATCGGCGTGAAGCCTTAACATGATATTTAGCATGATTTGCAGCTTATCGACTTAATCACATAATTACAACACAAATATCAGCAAGAAAGAGTTACTAAGCGGTGCCATAGAATGATCTAGGCCGCATTTCTCACAGTGCACGCCCACTCGCCTGTCACTTGGCATCGCGTCACCTCAATAGTAACCATAGAACACACAGTTTAGGGTTTCGAACCCTCAAAACCAAATTTTGAAACGTTACTTACCTCAAGCCAAGCCAAACTCTAGCCCGTGATGCCTTTTCCTCTTGATTCGGCCTCCAAATGCCCTGAATCTAACCAAAATCAGTATATAACCATTAAAATATGCTAAGGGAACAAATCCCACTCGAAAATAATCAAATTACATCAAAATCCTGAAATTGGTCAAAACCCTACCCCTAAGCCCACTCCTCGAAATCCGATAAAAATAACAAAACTAGAATCCTCACACTCTCACAACTTCGTACATACCAAGAATACCAAAATCCGACCACAAATGACCCCTCAAATCCCTAGATTAAGGTCTCCAATTTCTAAGCTCTAACTCCCAAGTTTTAGGCTTCAAATCCCCCAAATTTCATGTTTAATTAGGTAGAAATCACAATAGGATCGAGTATTAAGTCCATAAATCTTACCTCCAAGTGTTTCCCCTTGATTCCCTCTTCAATCCTCCTCAAAAAACTCCAAAATCGCCCAACAATGGTGAAATATGGCCAAAAATCGTGAAAGGGGTCTTTTAAACATTCTGCCCAACTTTTAAAATTACTTAATCGCGATCGCAAAGCACAAGCTTCACTGACACCAAATTTTACTCTACGTGAACGTGTCGTCTCCCACGCTAACGCAATGCACAGAATCTTACACCTACGCGATCGCGGACCAGGGACCGCGACCGCGAAGAACAAACACATGGTCAACCTCTGGTATACTTACCTTACGCTAACGCGACCTAACCCACGCATTTGTGATTAATTACTTGAACAACTCACACGATCGCAGCTCCAACTACGCAAACGCGAAGAACAACTTGGATTGCGCCCTACAAATGCTCTACGCAATCGCGAGCCTCCTCACGCGATCGCGAAGAAGAAATACCTGCAACAGAGCTTAAGCAAAAATCTACCACTTTTTCCAACATGAAATGATCCGTTCAACCACCTGAAACTCACCCGAGGCTCTCGGGACCTCAGCCAAACATGCCAACATTTCCCATAACCTCATTCAAACTTGTTCCAACCTTCGGAACGCTCAAAATAACATCAAAACACAAAATTTACATCGGATTCAAGCCTAAGAATTCCAAAAACTTCCAAATTTCTCTTTCAATCAAAAAGTCTATCAAACCACATCCGAATGACCTGAAATTTTGCACACACGTCATAAATGACACAACGGACGTACTCCAACTTTCGGAATTCCATTCCAACCCTTATATCAAAATCTCATCTATCAACCGGAAAATGCTGAAATTCCAATTTCGTCAATTCAAGCCTAAATCTACTCCGAACCTCACCTCCAAAACACCTTTCGATCACGCTCATAAGTCCAAATCACCTCCCGAAGCTATTCGAACCATCGGATTTCACATCCGAGCCCTTTTTCACATAAGTCAACATCCGGTTTTCTTTTTTCCAACTTAAGCTTACTCAAAAGAGACTAAGTGTCTCAAACCTTACCAAAACCTCTCCGAACCCGAACCAACCAACTCGATAATGCATAATACAGCTGAACAAGACAATAAAAAGTAGAAAAAGGGGAAAATAGAGCGGTAACTCATGAAACGACCGGCCGGGTCGTTACATCCTCCCCTCTTAAACAAATGTTCATCCTCGAACGGGTTAAGAAACATACCTGAAGCCTCAAATAGGTGGGGATATCTGCTCTGCATTTCCCGCTCGGTCTCCCAGGTAACCTCCTCCACGGGCTGACCTCTCCACTGCACTTTCACTGAAGCTATATCCTTTGACCTCAACTTTCGAACCTGACGCTCTAAAATAGCTACCAGCTTTACATCATAGGTCAAATCATCATTTAACTGAACCGTGCTGAAATCCAAGACATGAGACGGATCGTCAATATACTTCCGAAGCATAGAAATATGAAATACCGGATGCACACTCGATAAGCTGGGTGCAAAGCACGCTCATAAGCCACCTCCCCAATCCTTCGAATCACCTCAAAAGGCCCAATGAACTGAGGACTCAATTTACCCCTCTTCTCAAATCTCATAACAATCTTTATGGGTAAAACCTTCAATAGAACCTTCTCACCGACCATGTAGGACACATCCCGAACCTTCCAGTCAGCATAAATCTTTTGTCTCGACTGCGCTGTACGAAGCCTCTCCTGAATCACCTACACCTTGTCTAGAGCATCCTGTACCAAGTCTGTACCCAATAGCCGAGCCTCGCCCGGCTCAAACCATCCAACTGGAGATCTACACCGTGTCCCATACAAAGCCTCATATGGAGCCATCTGAATACTCGATTGATAAATGTTATTATAAGCAAACTCTACGAGCGGTAGAAATTGATCCCATGATCCTCCAAAATCAATGACACAAGAGCGCAACATGTCCTCCAATATCTGAATAGTGCGCTCAGACTACCCGTGTGTCTGAGGGTGAAAAGTTGTGCTCAACTTAACCTGAGTACCCAACTCTCGCTGTACAGACCTCTAAAACTGTGAAGTAAACTGAGTACCTCTGTCTAAAATGATGGAAACTGGGACACCATGCCACCGAACAACCTCTCGGATATAAATCTCTGCCAACCGCTCTGAAGAATATGTAGTACACATAGGAATGAAGTGTGCGGACTTGGTCAGCCGATCCACAATCATGCAAATAGCATCGAACTTCTTTAAAGTCCATGAGAGTCCAACTACAAAGTCCATGGTGATCCGCTCCCACTTTCACTCTAGAATATCTATCTGCTGAAGCAAGCCGCCCAGTCTCTGATGCTCGTATTTCACCTGCTGACAATTGAAACACCGAGGAACAAATTCCACAATATCCTTCTTCATTCTCCTACACCAATAATGCTGTCTCAGATCCTGATACATCTTTGCGGCACCCGGATGGATGGAATACCGCGAGCTATGGGCCTCCTCCAGAATCAATCCCCAAAGCCCACCTACATTGGGCACGCATATCTGGCCATGCATCTTCAATACCCCATCATCGCCAATAGTCACATCTCTGGAATTGTTGTGTTGAACTTTGTCCTTAAGGAGAAGAAAATGAGGATCATCATACTGGCGCTCTCTAATGCGATCAAATAAGGAAGACCGAGAAATTACACAAGCCAATACCCGACTGGGCTCCGAAATATCCAACCTCACGAACCGATTGGCCAAGGCCTGAACATCAACTGCAATAGGTCTCTCCCCAACTGGAATATATGCCAAACTCCCCATACTCACCACTTTCCTACTCAAAGCATCGGCCACCATATTGGCCTTTCCCGGATGGTACAAAATAGTGATATCATAGTCCTTTAGTAGCTCCAACCATCTCCGCTGCCTCAAATTGAGATCCTTCTACTTGAACAAATGCTGGAGGCTACGATGATCAGTAAACACCTCACAAGACACACCATACAAATAATGCCTCCAAATCTTCAATGCGTGAACAATGGCAGCCAACTCCAAATCATGAATAGGATAGTTCTTCTTATGGGGCTTCAACTAACAAAAAGTATAAGCAATAACTCTACCATCCTGTATCAACACACACCCAATACCAACACTCGAAGCATCACAATACACGGTATATAAACCTGAAGTTGATGGCAAAACTAACACTAGACTTGTGGTCAAGGCAGTCTTGAGCTTCTAAAAGCTCACCTCACACTCATCCGATCACATGACTGGAGCACCCTTCTGAGTTAACTTGGTCAAGGGCAATGCTATAGATGAAAATCCCTGAACGAACCAGTGGTAATAGCCTGCCAAACCAAGAAAGTTGTGAATCTCTGTAGCTGAGGACAGTCTGGACCAACTCTGAACTTCCTCTATCTTCTTCGAATCAACCTGAATACCCTCACTGGACACCACGTGCCCCAAGAAAGCCATTGAACTGAGCCAAAACTCATATTTGGAGAACTTTGCATAAAGTTTCTCCTCCCTTAATCTCTGCAACACAACTCTCAAATGCTCTGCGTGCTCCTCCTGACTACGCGAATACACCAGAACATCATCAATGAAGACTATGACAAACAAGTCGAGATAAGGCTGAAACACGTTGTTCATCAAATACATGAATGCTGCTGGGGCATTGGTCAGCCCAAAAGACATCACAAGGAACTCATAATGACTATATCTGGTCCTGAAAGCTATCTTAAGAATATTTTGAGTCCTTGATCTTCAACTGGTGATACCCTAAACGAAGATCAATCTTGGAGAACACTCTCGCTCTCTAAAGCTGGTCTAACAAATCATCAATGCGAGGCATGGGATACTTGTTCTTAATGGTAACCTTGTTCAACTGCCTATAATTAATGCACATCCTCATAGTGCCATCCTTCTTCTTCATAAATAGTACAAGAGCACCCCACGGTAAAACACTAGGCCGAATGAACCCCTTATCAAAGAGTTCCTGAACCTGATCCTTCAACTCCGCTGGTGCCATACGATATAGTGGAATAGAAATGGGTTGAGTGCCCGGCACCAGATCAATACCAAAATTAATATCCCTCTGGTGGCATGCCCGATAGGTCTATAGGAAACACAACGGGAAAATCCCTCATAACTGGAACATAATCAACGCTGGGAGTCTCTGCACTGACATCCCTCACAAATGCTAAGTATGAAAGACAACCCTTTCCAACCATCCGCTGGGCCTTTAGAAATGAAATCACCCTACTGGGAACATAATCAGTCAAACCTCGCCACTCAATCCGTGGCAACCCCGGCATAGCCAACGTCATTGTCTTAGCACGACACAGATATAACCAATCCATGCCCAATATCACATCAAAATCAACCATACTAAGCAATAAGAGATACACTCGGGTATCCAAACCTCAAATAATCACTACATACGATTGATATACACGATACACAATAATAGTATCACCCACCGGAGTAGATACATGAACAGATGAAACAAGAGACTCGTGGGGCATATCCAGATAATGGGCAAAATATGATGACACATAAGAAAAGGTGGAACTGGGATCAAATAATACAGAGGCATCTCTGTGGTAGACTGAAATAATACCTGTAATCACAGCATCTGAAGCAGTAGCATCTCGTCTGGATGGGAGGGAATAAAAATGGGCCTGACCACCACTTGATAGACCTCCCCCTCTAGGGCGACCCCTAGCTGACTGACCTTCACCCCGAGCGAACTGAGCGGGTGGGGAAGTAACTGGTGCTGAAGTTGAAGGCTGACTCCTCTGCTGGGATGAACCTCCTATAAGATAGGGACAGAACCTCTTGATATGACCCAAATCTCCACACTCGAAGCAACCCCTCGTAGTAAGTGGCGATGGGGACTAAAGGGAGCCCCTTGCACCGGGATGCCCACTAGAAGAACCAAGCATAGATGAGCCCTGAACTGATGGTGACTGAGTCGAACTTTGAGATGAAAGGGCATTGAGAGACGAGTGACCCTGATGTGAACTGTGAGAACCATGGCCAGATGACCCACCACGGTTACCTGAACAGGCTGGCTGAGCATGCCTGAATGAACGGCCTCTGTCGTGCTAAAACTACCAGATCCCCGAGGCCTCTTGGCCTCCCTCTCCTCTCGCTCTTGGTGACGAACTGACTCAATCTCTCTAGTAATGTCAACCACCTCCTCATAAGAAGCACCAGATACTCTCTCTCTGGTCTGGCTGAGAGGGCATAGAAACGGGCCTAACCACCACCTGATCGACCTCCCCCTCTAGGGAGACCTCTAGCTGACTGACCTCTACCCCGAGATGACTAAGCGGGTAGGAAAGTAACTGGTGCTGAAGCTGAAAGCTAACTCCTCTACTGGGATTAACCTCATGTAAGACGGGGACAGAACCTCTTGATATGACCCAAATCTCCACACTCGAAGCAACCCTTCGTAGCAAGTGGAAGTGGGGACTAAAGGGAGCCCCGTGCACCGGGATGCCCACTAGAAGAACCCAGCATAGATGAGCCCTGAACTGATGGTGCCTGAGTCAAACTCTAAGCTGGAAAGGCATTGAGAGACGAGTGACCCTGATGTGAACTGTGAGAACTATGGCCAGATGACCCACCACGGTGACCTGAACGGGTTGGCTGAGCATGCCTAAATGAACGGCCTCTGCCGTGCTGAAACTGGCCTCCCGAAGAAGAACCCCCAAAACTACCAGATCCCCGAGGCCTCTTGGCCTCTCTCTCCTCTCATTCCTGGCGATGAACTGACTCAATCTCTCTAGCAATGTCAACCACCTCCTCATAAGAAGCTCCAGATACTCTCTCTCTGGTCAGAAAAATCCGTAGCTGATAGTTGAGGCCATCAACGACCCTCCTGATCCTCGCCCTATCCGTGGGAACTAGACAAATAGTATGATGGGCCAATTCGGAGAACCTCATCTCATACTACATCACGGACATGCCCTCTTGACGCAGCTACTCGAACTACCTATGTAGCTCCTCCCTGCGGGAATGCGGTACATACTTCTCTAGGAAGAGAATGGAGAACTGATGCCAGGTAATGGGTGGTGCACCAACAGGCCTACGCCTCTCATAAGCCTCCCACCAAGTGAAGGCAGCCTCACAAAACTAAAAAGTAGTAAATGAGACCCCACTAATCTCTAGAATACCCGTTGTACGTAACATCCTCTGACACTTATCCAAGAAACCCTGGGCATCCTCGCCCACTTCACCACTGAAAGTCGGAGGCTAAAGTCTACCAAACCTCTCCAATCGACGCTGCTCGTCATCAGGCATAACTGGAACCAACAAATCCTGAGTAGGTGTAACTGGCTGGGCTAGTGGAACAACCTGCTCAGGTGTACGGGCGGCGGGAGTCTAAGTGCCTCCCCCGACCTGAGAAGTAGTTGTTATAGTAGAAATTGCGACTGTCTAAGCAAGACTGGTGCACATAGTCAGAATCTGAGCCAAAGTCTCCTGGAGACCCGGAATAAAATTAGGCACAGTCGGTGCCTGAGCTGGTGCTGCTGGCGCATCCCCAGCTGGAGCCTGATCATGAACTGGGGCGGCGGGTGGATCTTCAAGTGTTGCCCTAGCTGCTGTGTGGGCCACACTCCTGCCCCTACCACGGCCTTGACCATGTCTTCGGCCTCTAGTAGCCCCAACTAGTGGTACTGGTGGTCGTCCATCTTGACCGGTAGCACATGTCCTCACCATCTATGAGAGAATAGAATAACAGAAGTTTAGTACTCGGGTCAATAGATTTGCAAAACAAGAATTTAAGAATATTAAATTGTTTCTAAAGGTTCTACAGCCTCCCGAGGATAAATACAGACGTCTTTGTACCGATCCATGAGACTCTACTAAACCCGCTCATGACTCGTGAGACCTATGTAACCTAGGCTTTGATACGAACATGTCACGACCCAAAATCTAAACACGTCGTGATGGCGCCTATCGTGATACTAGGCCAGCCAATTGTCACCCATTCACTATGTTTCTAAATTTAAGGCTTAAGAAAATTATATTTTTAAACAGAAATCCAATAAGATAAAAATAGAACTCAAATCCAGCGGAAAGAAATATATAATCCCGACCTCGGGTGTCACTAAGTCATGAGAAACATACTACAACTGTCTGAAATATATAAGACTACACAATCTGAGAATGTCTAAATAAAAGTGCTATAAGGAAGATAAGGAAGGAGAAGGCGGAACTGCGGTCGCCAAGCAGCTTCCTCGCCATCTCCACAGAAAATCCTCAACTGGCAAGATCAGCAACTGCTACCGTTGCCCGAGATACTTGGATCTGCATACAAGGGTGCAGGGGGTAACGTGAGTATACCAACTCAGTAAGTAACAAGTCCAAACTATGGACTAATGGTAGTGATGAACCAAACCTCATACAGGTTGCAACAAATAATTGTACGAAAAAGTAGACATGCTTATAGTTTATGTAGTTTCTCAGGAATAACTAAACACAGTATGAACAATACAGAGTATAAAGCTCAGGAAACTCTAAGTACCAATGCACAGATAGCATGATCAATGTCACGTATGATACCTCCTATCACAATTCTCAACCACTCGCTACTGTGTACGGCCCACTCGGCCCAAGGAAAATCCATCCCAGAATGTACGTATGTCATAGACTATAAGTCATCCAGTACTAAGGAAAAACGGGCCAATCCAGCCTCATGGAGAAGATCCATCTCCATACCAATACTTCGGACAAGATCCATGTCCAGGGAAGATCCATCCCTCAATATCATCAACTATTGCGCTCACTAGAGGTGCAAAGACTCCGGAAGGGCTTCTCTGAGCCCAAGCGCTATATCAATGCTAGCGAAGGCATGATCAATATCTTGTTGCGGCGTGCAGCCCGATCCCATACTGTCAATCAATATCTGGCTCTCGGCCTCACTCAATCAATACTTTCTAGTCTCTCACACACGGGCTTAAATGTCATGATACAAGCCCGAACAATGATATGATATGTCAAGTAGCGATAATCGAGACTGAGGCATGATATACTATGCATGAACAGGACTGAGTATAGATTAAAATGAAACTAATGACATGACAACAATAAACGACCTCTCGGGTCTCAACAATATCGGTGTGAAGCCCTAACATGATATTTAGCATGATGTGCAGCTTATCGACTTAATCACATAATTACAACACAAATATCGGCAAGAAAGAGTCACTAAGCGGTGCAATGGAATGATCCAGACCGCATTTCTCATGGTGCACACCCACTCGCCCGTCACTTGGCATTGCGTCACCTTAATAGTAACAATAGAACACACAGTTTGGGGTTTCAAACCCTTAGAACCAAGTTTGGAAGCGTTACTTACCTCAAACCAAGCCAAACTCTAGCCCGCGATGCCTTTTCCTCTTGATTCGGCCTCCAAATGCCCTGAATCTAACCAAAATCAGTATATAACCATCAAAAAATGCTAAGGGAACAAAGCCCACTCGAAAATAATCAAATTACATCAAAATTTCGAAATTGGTCAAAACCCTATCCCCAGGCCCATTCCTCGGATTCCGATAAAAATCACAAAACTAGAATCTTCACACTCTCACGAGTTCATACATACCAAGAATACCAAAATCCGACCACAAATGACCCCTCAAATCCCTAGATTAAGGTCTCTAATTTCCAAGCCCTAACTCTCAAATTTTAGGCTTCAAATCCCCCAAATTTCATGTTTAATTAGGTAGAAATCACAATAGGATCGAGAATTAAGTCCATAAATATTAACTCCAAGTGTTTCCCCTTGATTCCCTCTTCAATCCTCCTCAAAAAGCTCCAAAATCGCCCAACAATGGTGAAATATGGCCAAATATCGCGGAATGGGTCTTTTAAACATTTTGCCCAGCTTTTAACATTACTTAATCGCGATCGCGGGACATCCATCGCGATCTCGAAGCACAAGCTTCACTAACTCCAAATTTTACTCTACGTGAACGTGTCGTCTCCCACGTGAATGCGATGCACAGAATCTTACACCTACGTGATCGTGGACTAGGGACCGCGTCCACGAAGAACAAACGCGTGGTCAACCTCTAGTCTACTCACCTTATGCGAACGCGACCTAACCCACGTGTTCGCGATTCATTACCTGAACAACTCACTCGATCGTAGTTCCAATTACGCGAACGTGAAGAACAACCTAGATTGCCCCCTAAAAATTCTCTACATGATCGCAAGCCTCCTCACGCGATTGCGAAGAAGAAATACCTGCAACAGAGCTGAAGCAAAAATCTGCAACTTTTTCCAACATGAAATGATCCGTTCAACCACCTGAAACTCACCCGAGGCCTTTGGGACCTCAACCAAACATGCTAACATATCCCATAACCTCATTCAAACTTGTTCCAACCTTCGGAAAGCTCAAAACAACATCAAAACACCAAATTTACATCGGATTAAGGCCTAAGAATTCAAAAAACTTCCAAATTTCGATTTCGATCAAAAAGTCTATCAAACCTCGTCCGAATGACCTGAAATTTTGCGCACATGTCACAAATGACACAACGGACATGCTCCAACTTTTAGAATTCCATTCCAACCCCTATATCAAAATCTCACCTATCAACTGGAAAACGCCGAAATTCCAATTTCGCCAATTCAAGCCTAAATCTACTCTGAGCCTCCAAAACACTTTCCGATCCCGCTCCTAAGTCCCAAATCACCTCCCGAAGCTATCCGAACCATCAGAATTTACATCCGAGCCCTTTTTCACATAAGTCAACATCCAGTTGACTTTTATCCAACTTAAGCTTACTCAAAAGAGACTAAGTGTCTCAAGCCTTAGCAAAACCTCTCGGAACCCGAACCAACCAACCTGATAACGCATAATACAGTTGAGCAAGACAATACGAAGCAGAAATAGGGTAAACAGAGCGGTAACTCATGAAACGGTCGGTCGGGTCATTACAACGAGCAATGGTTTAAGTGTGGGGTGTTGATGGTAGGATATAATCACATGTTTTAGTCACTTATTACATTCCAATTTACTGCACTTTAATTGAGTTTGAGCTTTAATTGCTAGTGTTTTGCACTAATTGTGTATTTTATGCCTTGTAGGAGTGATTCCGAGCTGTGTAGATGTTATGGAAAGAATTTAAGCCATTCTGGAGCTAAGAAGTCTGAGTAAAAGCCCAAGGATTAAGTTGGGATCGTATTCGAGGATCAACAGATAATAGTGCACTTTACGAACAAAACAAAGAATCGAGCAGGCATATTGCGTATTGCCCAGTAAAATGCACATAACTTTTCGCTCAAAAATCTGTTTGGGCTCCACAAAATATTTTTGCAAAGCTATTTAAAAGGGCTACAACTTTCATGTTTTACATCTTCCCAATTTCCCAAAGCTGCGGCGCGTTGTGTGGCGCATGGGGCGACGTACCCGTGCAAATTCCTACAGTCTATCAGAAATCAACTCTCTGAATTTCACCACTAATGCCCTGTATGGATCTCCGTCCCATGCGGCGCTCCTATGCAATTTTTAAAAAGTTATTTTCCTATTTCTCACGGGAATCGGTTTTTTCGTCTGGGGCCGGCCCTACTTAGTATATATACATGTAAAATGTTGTTTTGAGGACTTGTGACACATCTTAGACCTAAGGAAGCTAAGGAGGAGGTAAGAAGCAAAAGCACAAGGATTTCATCATTCAATCCTCACTCAAGATAAGAGTTTGGATCGTTTTATGTTTTTCTTTGATTTAAACATTGTTGTGATGAATTCCTCCATGTTTATGGAGTAGTTCTCTTTAGGGTTTGCTGGATTTGGTGTTTTGATACTTTTTGTGGATATTAACTCTAGTTTTATGCATTGAATCATTTTGGATAATTTAATCGTTGTATCTGTATTCACTTATTCATGTAATCGAGAGAGGAATAACTTGTGATATCTTTGCATTATATTTTGTTGGTTGAATTCATTAATTCATCTTAATAATCGGAAGAGGCTAGTTGAATTGTTGATTAAACCTAGTTAGAAGGATAATAGAGAGAGGTTCTCCTGAAGACCAATCCACTATGAATTCGTGCATATCTTCACCGATCTTAAATTAGTTCATTTTGTGAGGTTGAGACTTAATCGAGAGAGGAGTTTCTGCTAAACAATTGAATTAATAACCAAGTGAATTTGAGAGACTCACTTGAACATTAGAAGTGAATTATCTAGAGTTATATCTCAAACATTTGTCTTGCATCTATCCTATCAACCCTATCTTCTCCCAATTGATATCTTCTTTTGCTCACTACTTGCGTTTTGTCACTTTCTCATATCCTTTATTTTCTGCATTTTAATTTTAGTTGTTCAATTCCTTATTGTTATTTCTTCGGCATTTACTTCCAAATTCTTACTCTAATTTGGATTCCCGATCTTGTTGTTATCAAGTGGTATCAGAGTGGTTCTATCAAGATTTCATTTTTGATAATTCTTGAGATTTCTTGAATACTAGGAGCAAAAAAAAACGAGTTAAAAAAGCAAAAAACAAAAACAAAAAATCAGTTTAAAAAGGAAAAAAAGAAGAACTGCTTGCTATCCAGGAAATTTCTTTTGTATCTAATTTATTTCCAAAACATAACAAAGGAAACAAGAAGAGGGGATCCTAGATTCAAAGATAAGAAAAATAAAATCATTTTTTCTAAAATAAAATCATTTTTTCTTACTCCTTCTAATATAAATATATAATCCTTCGCTTTTGTTCGTGTCTTGTTTCAACCGAGCCTAATAGTTCTAGGATTTCGTTCTTCTTTCATTTGTTCCCCAAAAATCTATATTTTACTACTAAGAACTTCATACGAGTTGGGTTTAACTATCAATCTACAAAGTATTTTGTTCAAGGTTATTTCGAGAGAAAATAAAACAAAGTGTGTGTGATAACAATCGAGGAAAAAGCCAATTTGTGTGATACAGTTTAATAATTTAAGATATCGCGTACAGGTAGTGATGATGAACGAATGGTTCTCCAAGAAGCAGAAATCAAAGAAAGAAATGATTTTACCTTGTAAGTTATGCATCAACAATTCGAAAGATGGAATTTGCAACTCCAAGAGATGAGGGACACCATTGATGAGCAAAATGATATAATAGCTGAACTTAAGAGGGAAAATAATGTTAGGCCCCAATCTAGGAGAAATGTACCCCTTGCTCTCATTGTAAATCAAGAAAACCTTATAGCTGATTTTAATGATACTGATTTTTATAGGGTGGGAAGAGATAGGAGGGGACAAAGAGGTAGAATAGAAGATGATAATACAAGTAGTATAAAAATAAAGATGCCATTTTTCAATGGAACAAAGGATCTAGACTTGTACCTTGATTGGGAGAGAAAAGTTGAAGCCATCTTTGACTGTCACAACTACTCTGAGGGTAAGAAGGTTAACTTGTTGTTGTTGAGTTTTCTGACTATGTTTCTATTTGGTGGAAAAAACTTACTAGGGACAGATTGCAAGAAGGACAAGTACCGATTGCTACTTACGCTAAGATGAAGAGAGTGATGAGAAAGAGATTCGTACCATCACACTTTCAAAGAGAGCTACAACAACATCTTCAAATATTGAAGCAAAGGTCCATGTCTATGGATGAATACTTTAAGGCTATAGATGTGGCTATGATCCAAACTAATTGTATGGAGGAAGAAGAGGCTATAATGGCTAGGTTTTTAAATGTTTAAACAAGGAAATAACTGATGTAGTAGAATTACAACAATATATAACAATAGATAAGTTAGTTGATTTGTCTGTAAAGGTAGAAAATCAAAATAAAATAAAGCAAACTAGCTCGAGGAAAGGTCGATCAAACACCATCTCCAAAAATCCATGGCCGAATCAAGAGATGAAGAGTTCGAGTTCTTCTAGACCTCAAGAAGACAAGGATAAAGGTAAATTTGAGAACAAAGAGGGAGGTAAAACCTTCAACCCTAAACCTTTTACATCTTCTAGTTCTATTCAATGTCATAAATATAAAGGAAGGGGGCATATGATGCATGAATGTCCAAGTAGAAAAAACATCATTCTTAGAGAAGATGGTGGATATGAAAGTGAAAAAAGTGAGGGAGAGGAAGAGGGAGGTGTGAGTGATGAAGATGATATAGAACTACCTCATGTTGGTATGATTGGGGTAGTTAGGAATATTATGAGTGGAGAATATGAGAGAGAAAAAAAGTGAGGAAGAGGAGCGAGGTATGAGTGAAGATGACGATATAGTGGAACTACCTTTTAATGATAGGATAATTGGGGTAGTTAGGAGGATTATGACTATCAATTTTTGGAAGCAATAGTGAAGAACAAAGGGAGAATATATTCCATACGAGGTGTGGGATAAAGGAAAAAACTTGTTCTATGATCATTGATAATGGTAGTTGTGCTAATGTAGTGAATTCATACTTTGAGGAAAAACTGGGACTTTCATGCATGAAACACCCTACTCCATATAGACTCCAATGGTTAAATGATAGTGGTAAACCAAAGGTAAACAAACAATGCATGATTTCATTCAATCTTGGTAGATATGAGGATGATATTCTTTGTAATATAATCCTTATGCAAGTTTTTCATATCTTACTGGGTCATCCTTGGCAGTATGATGGAATGTTTTTCATGATGGAAGGAAGAATAGATATTCTCTTGAGCTAAATGATAGAAATTTACTCTTGAACCTTTATCTCCTTCTCAAGTGTTTGAAGATCAAAAGAGATTAAGGGAAACAATAGGAAAACAAAGGGGAGGGATAAAAAGTGAACTTGAGGAAAAAGAAAAAAAAAGGAGGCCAAGAGTGAGGGAAAAAAAGAGATGGCCGAGAGAAAGAGAGAGAGGGCAACAATTTTAGAGAATAGATAAAAAGGGGTTTGAATAAAAAAAACAGAAAGTCTTGGTGAGAGGAAAGAGGCTAAGAAAAGGAAAAAAGAGAGTTTCTATATAAAATCCAAATAGCTTTTAAATGCAAGAAAAGAGGGGTTGCCCATATTACTACTTACTTACAAAGAAGCTTTGATTAATTCTGAGTTACTAACTTCTTCTTTGTCAAGTAGTATTTCTTCTCTTTTACAAGATTTTGAAGATGTCTTTCCTGAAGATATTCCTAATGGATTGCCACCTTTGCATGACATTAATCATCAAATTGATTTTATGTCTGAATCACAAATCCCAGATAGGCCTGCTTATAGGAGTAATCCAGAAGAGACAAAAGATCTTCAAAGACAAGTTGAGGAGTTTCTTGAGAAAGGATTTGTGAGAGAGAGCATGAGCCCTTGTTCTGTTCCCGTCCTATTGGTACCCAAAAAGGATGAAATTTGGAGGACGTGCGTAGATTGTAGAGCAATAAACAAGATAACGGTAAAGTATCGTGACCATATTCCTTATCTTGATGACATGTTGGATCAATTACATGGATCCAAAATATTTTCTAAAATTGATCTAAAAAGTAGTTACCATCAGATTCAAATGAATCTTGGAGATGAATGAAAAACTACTTTTAAGACCAAATATGGGCTTTGTGAGTGGTTAGTTATGCCTTTTGGATTGACTAATGCACCTAGCATTTTCATGATATTAATGAATCATATCTATAAGTATTTTCATGGGAAATGTTTGTCACGCCCCAAATTCGGGGAGCACAACCGGCACTCAACCGAGTGGGCCGGTCGAGCAAGCCTACTAGACACTTTCTACCCAACCCGCTTAGTGATCGCAGCAGACTCAACCTGAGGAAGAGTGGGCGCTAATACTTTTACCCAATAGCGGTATCGGGGTCAATTTTCCATAGGGAACTTCAATTTGGAGTTGCGTGTTTGTATAGTCTAGGACAATTTTTTAGCTCCTAATTGATCTTCTAACATTTTTAGTTTTCTTTTGATTAATAGCTATAATTTATCAACTACAATTGTAAAGCTAAGTTATGCTAAAATTATGATTCTAAGTTGTATGCAATATAGAGAAAGGCACTAGGGCCGTGGCATGTACCTAGGTGGTCAACTAACGGGTAGAGATTCCTAATGCAAGAATGATGACTATGGGACTTATGCTATAACCGTTGCACTTTTGCACTCACTCTCACACCTCTCGGTAGAGAGAGTGATTTTGCCCAATTGACTCTCTCGAGACCAATTGGGTAGGCCAATTTGCCCAAGCAACTTATGGTTCAAGTTGGGTAATTACTCTCTCGAGGTTTAACCCGTTAATTGGGACTACCATTCTCATGGGTCCATCCCAATTCCTTGTTAGAATTAATCTTGGGGTCATAGACTCTCTTTCTCAAGAAGAGTCAAGACTCACTAAGCTAGACTTAGTGTTTGCAACCACCAAATCTTAATGAAAACATAAGATTAATTCAAATAACAAATACCCAACATCATTCATGCACTAAACAATCACACCCATTAATTACCCACACTAGGGTTGAGCCACAACCCTAGCTAATGGGTTTAGCTAGCCATAATAGGAACAGAAATTGAAGAAATAGTAGATGAAATTGACATAACAATTAACTACAATGTTAATCTACTCAAATCCACGTTAATACTAGAAGAGATTGCCCAAAATAGGCTAAAATCATGAAATCCCAAGTTCAGCTGCTCTATGCTCTCAAAATAGATCTCCACCCAATCTGCTAAAAAGTAAAATGTTCTATTTATACTACATAGGAAAAATTGGACAAAAATACCCCTGAGGGTCTGGCGCGGACCGCGCACAAATGATGCGCGGCCGCGTGCACTTCATCCACGCGGACTGCACTGATTAGGTGCGCGACCACGTGGGCTTTTCCCTTGAATGATTGAGTCTCTGATACTCTTAGGTGCGGACCGCGTGAAATGGGGCGCGGACCGCGCGAAAAGGTGCGCGGACCGCGCAGCTTGACTTGAAGATATCATGGCCTCTGAACTTTCCTGCGCGGTCGCATGGCAGAACAGTGCGGATCGCGCAGGTTGAACTTGAAGATGTCAATCTTCTGAACTCTCCTGCGCGGCCGCGTGACAAAATAGTGCGAACCGCGCAGGTCCTTTTGATCCCCCCTTTCAGTTGTCTTTTGACACTTGGCAGATTTCACTCCTTTTTGAGCCGATCTTTAGTATTTGTCATCTTGTCGCTCAAACCTACAATCAAGCGCAACTTGTAAGCATTTTGGGAGTAATTTCTGGCAGTTAATGCACAAAGCTTAGGTAAGAATGGGTATAAAACATGTAGAAATCACCGTTATCAACTCCCCCAAACTTAAACCCTTGCTTGTCCTCAAGCAAATAAAATGAGACCTACCCCTCAATGGACAACACTCGAGAAATTCCTGTTTATCCTAAAATAACCTCAACAAGCCTCAATTGGAACTAACAATTGCCCTCAATGCGAATGCATCATTAACACATTTAAACTTTGCAAACTTGTGGATCAAGTGCGACGCAAGAGCATCAAGAGTTGACACATTTCATCAAGGAACCTTTCTCAATTTCTTTGGTCATTGTGGAACCCATACTCACACATCCTCGACTTTCCCTGAGTGAACCTCACCTTTTTAGAGTATTCGCACACAAACCGAGGTGAATGGACTTCTCTCTCATCTCTCACAAAGAAAAGGCCCTAAGTCCGGCTCTAAGTACCATATGCTTACCCCTTATGTAAGTATCCACTAATGTAGGCTTCCCTCAACTCAAAATCATATAGGGCTTTTGAGGAGTCATTGTGAAGGCTTTGGGTAAAGGTAGGACGTGTTTTTGTTCAAATCTTCCCTCAAGCACTTTCTTTGATTTATTTTGGCACACTTTCTTGACTAAATTGAGTAATTCACTTCTCTCAAGGGGTTGAAGAGACGCATTATCACTCTTTCTTTTGCAATTCAAATCTTTTCTCCTCTTTTTTTTTTTTGAATTCCTATTTTGGTTCTTATTCATTTTTGTCTTTCTTTTTGTCTTTTTCTCTTTTTCATTGCCTTCCTTTTCTTTTGCTTTTGCGCCTTTTTACCACATTAATGCCTTTCTTGTCTCTCCCCCCCAAACTTAGACATTTGCCATTTACTCAAGGGAAAATTTGGGTGCCAAGAGAGAGTTTCGTTAAGAACGGGTATAGGCCTGTAGCTTGGTTCATGAACGAAAAAGGTTTAAGGCTCAAAAGGGTTGAACTAGGGATTATTTCAGTGGTAGGTCATGGGAATTGTTCAAATTTTGCATTTTGGATCAAGGAGAGCCTATAATCACGTCTCAAGTTCCACCTATGATTTCGCCTCAACAAACATTCAGGGCAAGTTCTAGACCATCGGTTCGGTACTTGGGCTCACGATTCGAATTCTCACTACACACACTCAAGGATTGCCTAAGACGGAATCGAGGGCCCACAACGACCTTAGATATGATTCAAGCGCACAATGGCCCAAAATGACCACATGATGATTATTTGGTCAACACAAGAGTCTCAAGGCCACAACTTTCACCATCCTAAACACAACATAATGTGTTTGACCATAAGATCAAAGGCAAATATGCTAGGTCCAAGTGAGGCTTTGCCTGAGGTACCCTTAACTATAAAAACTTGAAAATTAAAAATCAAAAAAAAAGAAAAAAAAGAAAAATAAAAAACGGACTCAAACACTTAAGAAGGTTGTTACTCCATCTATCATTGGGAAGAGCCACCCGGTTCGCACAACATCTACCCTTGGAAAGAACCGTGGCATTACGAAAACCAAGGGCTTATTGCAAATGCCAAAAACAAGACAAAAAGACACGAGCCTAACTTTGCAACTAAGACGAAAAATTTTATCGAAAAATAGAAAAACAAAATGAAAACTGAATGAATATGTACAAAAGGGGAGTAGAATATATAACCAGAGGGAATGAATATATACATCGAATCTGAAGAGCATCTGGAATGAATAGTTATATACAAACCATCTACCAATTACTAATGTCAACAAGCTAAATGTAAAGATAATATGAACAGTAATCCAGCAGTTAATCAAAATAGTAGGGCCACACCCCCACGAATAAAAGCTAGCATTGTCCCCAATGCTAACTACCAAATAAAACAACAAAAATCAGCAAAGGATATAGAGCGGCCCCTCAAGCCTTATCAAATTGGTCCCCAGCCTACTGCTGCTGGGCTGCTGGGACAGGTGTCTGCTCCTAATACGGCTCATCAACTGGTGGAACTGAAGAGGGCTCAACATCTACATTACTAGACGGGCCCACCTGAGCTGGAGCCACCTCGATCACTATTCCCTCTGTGCAAGGGAGCTTTCTCTTCTTCCTTGGCCTATCCTCCTCTGCCTGTGGCTGCATTGCTGCTGGCTCTCCAGCTGGATCTCCAAATAGTAAGTCGAGTGGCATCTGATCCACTAGCAGCTTGTCCATATCCACTCTTAACTGTGCAACTGACTCCTTGGAAGCTTTCTGCTTCCTTAGCTTCTTGTACTCCCGAGCCAACTTTTCCAATGCCTTTCCATGTTCCCCAAACGCCTTAGTCAAGGCATCCTGCGTCGCCATCATCTTTTCCTGGTTGGCCAGGATCTTCTTCAATGCATCCTCAATGGAGGAGGGAATCTCAACAGTAGCTGGTGCTCCCTGTGCCTGCACAACAGTGGTCAAAGTAGACAACTTGGATGTCGCAACTGACATCCAGTTGTTCAAACTGGCAAGGGAGTGAGTGAGCTGGTTGGCAGTGAACCTGTGAGTCTTTAATGAAGGAATCACCGGATCAGCTGTGACAGATGGACCAGCTGTGGAGGAAGGGCCTGGGGGCAGTGCCTCATCAGTAGTGGGCTTAGGGGGCTGCTCAGTAGCAACTGGCTCTTTAGACTGGCCAGGTGCGGAGGAGGTGGAAGCTTGAGTCTTTTTGCCTCTCTTTGGGTTGTCTGGACCCAACTGATCATACCACGAGTAGGGGCCCACTGGAGGTACCGTAACATCATATCTTTTCTTCTTCACTTTCAACTCTCTGAAGTAAAGGGAGAGTGTGTTCGGAAAGGGGTAGTTTGTTTTTGTCTCATTACCGACAGTAGAAATCACTCTCGACATTATATTACCTACATTCAGAGGGAAACCCGCCATGATAGATGCTACCAAGACAGCCCGAGGAAGGGGAACGGAGTGATCGTGTGTAGACAGGTCAAGTCGACTACACACGAAGGTCAACCACCCTTTTGCTTCAAAGTTGAGGGTGTTCCGAAAAATCTTTTCCTGTGCCTTCAACCACACAGGGACTGTACCTGGAGCTGCTAAATGCTCGGCCAACCACGGACGAACCTCCTCTTTCATTACCAGCTTCTCAAGATACTGAGACTCATCCTCTTCTTCAAACCCCAAGAAGTCATTCAGCGACTTCCCATCAAATATCACGATCTTGTCCCTCACTTTTGTTGCTTTGGAGTCCCGAACTGTGTGGTGGACATTGCAATAAAACTCCTTCACCATGTGCTCGTTTGCAATTTAAACTCGCTCTTTGATGAATCCCCAACCCTCTCTAGTGCGGAATTGTGCTTGCACATGAGGGTTGAGTGGGACAAGATCGGCATCTATGAACCGCCTTTCCGGAATCAACTTTCTCTTGGGCTACCATTTCCTGAATTTGTGGAAAGCGACCTCACTCACAAACCTATCTTCCCATGCCCCCGGTCTCCTGGTCCTCTCTATACCTCCAACCTGTGGTGCACCTCCTTCGGCATATCCTCTACTTTCCCCTGATAGTGAAGCTGTGGGAGAAGTGGAGTAGGTGTTCTCATTTGCTTTTTCTGCTCCGTACTCATCAGACGAGTCCGAGATGACATTTACCGGCTTTTTGGAAGTGGCTACATCAGCACGACCAGGAGATGGGGAATCCCGTAGCTAAAAAGATGTGGACATGTGTGTGGGGGCAGACTCTGAAGTGACACTCCTCGAAGGTGCATACTCACTCCTTGTGGAGTGAGCTGCAGCTTTATCAGCTTCCCGGATTATCTTCCTGTTTTTCTTTATCGCTTCCTGGTTTGAGGATTCAACTTTACAATTCTTTTTCCTTTTCCCCCACGGGAGGAACCACCTCTCCCTAGTGGTATTTGTTTGCCCGCTCATTTTTTAGCCACTTGCTTTTGAACCATTGTCTGCAAGGAATACGTGTCTAACATTGTTAGTAGAAGCACATAATATGAAATAAACAGTTCAGTTGAATGCACAGTTGCAGACACAGTTACACAGACAGAAGGGCACGGACCGCAACAAAAGGCACGCGGTCCACGCAGTATACTGATACCCACACATGTTTCTCTGAATAAGCCGACGCGGTCCGCACTGTTTTGGACCGCGGTCGTGTGGCTTCAGCGCGGACCGCATAGAACTGGCACACGGATCGCGCTGAGAAGGTTCGTCCTTGCACACAAGGGGCCACGCGGACCTCATAAGAATGTTGCGCGACTGCGTAGGGCAAATATAACTGAGCCGGGATATTCTTCCATTAAGTCCCATTTTTTTTCACAATTTGAGTCCTAAATGTTCCTACTCAATTAATTAACATGCATTTATGCCCCATGATTCAACCAAAACAATAAAAATCTAAACTAACAGTTAACTAAGAAGAAAAAGGACGAAAATAAGAAATTATACTAGTAGGGAGCGATTAAAAGAAACAAAAATTAGGCTATGAATGAAATAAACAAGAGTTGTTACCAGGGAGTAATGAGAAATCAACTAACTGAGCAAGAGATGCAGATGTACAGTGAAAATTAAAGCTCGAGATGAAAATTTGCGAAAAGGTTCAAATGAGGCCCAAGACTTCTATTTATAAAAAACAACTGGGAACTCACAACTTACCTACCAGCGCGGCCGCACGAAAATGGCCGCGGTCCGCGCTGGTTTTCATTCCTTCACATTTGACTGCTCAGCCCATGCGGACCGCACTGTTTTGGTGCGCGGCCACGTGGAAGTTATCAGAGACTTGGTGATTTCAGCTTTACCCACGCGGACCGCACTGCTTTGGACCGCGGTCGCGTATGAATTTTATCAGAGAGCATGCCATTTTAAGTTTCCACACACGGACCGCACAGCAAGGGACGCGAACCGCGTTGAATCTTCTGAGAATGAACTTTCAGCTGCTCAAGCCCACGCGGACCGCACTGCTTTGGTGCGCGGCCGCGTAGGCCATTTTCAGGGACTGACCATTTTTGACACTTTTGCCCTGCACTGGTGCAACATTATTCCCTGCAACACTTCACAAATTATCAGCTCAAAAATCCTATTCTATAACAGAAAAACAAAGAAAAGGAAAAGACATGGGTTGCCTCCCAAGAAGCGCCTGATTTAACGTCGTGGCACGACGCATGTTACTATCACAGTCATTTCAAATGAATGCGTGCCACCATGTGGCTGTCATCAATCTTTCCCAAATAGTGCTTGACACGATGCCCATTCACTCGGAAAACTTCACCATTTTTATTTTTGAGATCAATGGCACCAAAGGGAGTTACACCAACCACTTCAAAAGGGCCGCTCCACTTAGACTTCAGCTTGCCCGGAAATAACCTCAACCGGGAATTGAAAAGAAGAACCATGTCACCAACTTTGAATTCCTTCCCTCGGGCATACTTGTCATGAAGGTACTTCATCTTGTCCTTATACAAGGACGAGCTAGAGTAAGCATAAAACCTAAACTCATCAAGTTCGTTCAATTGCTCAACCCGGAGATTTGCAGCTACATCCCATTCTAAGTTCAACTTTTTCAGAGCCCACATAGCCTTATGTTCCAATTCTACCAGAAGATGACAAGCCTTCCCAAACACCAAACGATACGGCGACATACCAATCGGAGTTTTGAAAGCTGTACGATAAGCCCAAAGAGCATCATCCAATTTCTTCGACCAGTCAGTCCTATTTGCATTGACATTCTTGGACAAAATACTCTTGATCTCACGGTTGGACACTTCGACTTGGCCACTCGCTTGAGAATGATAAGGAGTGGTCACCTTGTGATTTACCCCATACTTGGCTAGCAAAGAGTCAAAAGCCTGGTTGCAAAAATGAGAACCCCTGTCACTGATGATAGCACGTGTAGTGCCAAACCTCGTGAAGATACTCTTTTTCAAGAACGACAACACTTCGAGCTTCATTATTTGGCAAAGCTATGGCCTCAACCCATTTCGACACATAATCAACCGCTACCAAGATGTAAGTGTTGCCACAAGAACTTACGAATGGTCCCATGAAGTCTATCCCCCAAACATCAAAAATGTCAACCTCTAGAATCGTGTTAAGGGGCATCTCATCTTTCTTCGAAATCCCTCTGGCACATTGGCATTCATCACATCTTTTCACAAAGTCACCGGCATCCTTGAACAACGAAGGCCAATAAAAACCACAACTCAACACTTTAGACGCCGTCCTCGCCCCGCCATGATGGCCACCATAGGGTGAAGAGTGACAAGTTTCCACAATACTCAATTGCTCTTCTTCAGAAACACACCGGTGAATTACACCATCGGTGCAAATTTTGAAAAGATACGGCTCATCCCAATAGTAGTCCAAGCAATCCCGCTTGAGCTTCTTCCTTTGGTTAGAAGAGAGCTCATACGGAACCACACCGGTAACAAGATAATTGGTAATGTCGGCAACCCATGGCATGTCTAGCATTGAAACCGAGAGGAGTTGTTCATCCGGAAAAGCATCATTTATCTCAAGGCCGTCCAAAGGCCTCCCTTCCTCCTCCAATCGAGACAAGTAGTCCGCCACTTGATTTTTACTACCCTTTCTATCAACAATCTCCAAATAAAATTCTTGAAGAAGAAGCACCCATCTCATTAACCTTGCTTTAGAATCTTTCTTCGTCATCAAATACCTAAGGGCGGCGTGATCGGTATGAATAATCACTTTGGCCCCCATAAGGTATGGGCAAAACTTTTCCATGGCAAAAACAATGGCAAGCAATTCCTTCTCGGTGACCGTGTAGTTCCTTTGAGCTTCATTTATTGTCTTACTTGCATAGTACACCGGATGGAACATTTTGTTGATTCTTTGGCCCAAGACCGCCCCCACCGCAACATCACTAGCGTCGCACATGAGCTCAAAGGGCAAGCTCCAATTTGGTGCAGTAATGATAGGGGTAGTCGTCAACTTTTGCTTTAGAAGCTCGAAAGCCTCCATACATTTCTCATCGAACACATATTTGGCATCTTTCTCTAGCAATTTACACAACGGGTTAACTACCTTAGAGAAGTCTTTGATGAATCTTCGGTAGAAACCCGCGTGACCAAGAAAACTCCTCACCCCTTTGACAGAAGTAGGGGGAGGGAGCCTTGAGATAACCTCAATTTTCGCCTTATCAACCTCAATCCCTCTTTTTGAAATTTTGTGACCCAACACAATTCCTTCTTCTACCATAAAATGGCATTTCTCCCAATTGAGAACCAAGTTTGTGTCTTCGCATCGGGCCAACACACGATCCAAGTTTTGCAAGCAATCACCAAATGAGTCCCCAACCACACTAAAATCATCCATGAAGACCTCCAAAATGTCCTCCACCATGTCGGTGAAGATTGCCATCATACATCGTTGGAAGGTCGCCGGTGCATTGCATAATCCAAATGGCATTCGAGAGAAGGCGAATGTACCATAAGGACATGGGAAGGTTGTCTTTTCTTGGTCTTCCGGGGAAATGAGAATTTGGTTATAGCCTGAATACCCATCCAGAAAACAATAGAAAGTCCGGCCCGCAAGACGATCAAGCATTTGGTCCAAGAATGACAATGGGAAATGATCCTTTCTAGTCACCTTGTTCAACTTCCGGTAGTCCATGCATACCCTCCAACCCGTCATCGTATGAGTCGGAATAAGTTCATTGTTGTCATTGGTCACCACCTTCATTCCTCCCTTCTTTGTCACACATTGTACCGGAGAAGTCCACGAACTGTCAGAAATTGGATACACCACACCGGCGTCAAGCCACTTGATGACTTCCTTTTTAACCACCTCTTGCATGGCCTCATTTAGTCTCCTTTGATGTTCAAGAGACGGCCAAGAATACTCCTCCAATATTATCTTGTGCATGCAAAACGCGGGGCTAATACCCCGAATATCCGCCAAGGTCCATCCAATCGCCCGCTTGCGCTTTTGAAGAACCGCCAAAGTGGCATCAACCTGCACGTTAGTCAAGCAAGAAGAAAGAATAACCGGCAAAGTGAAATTAAGACCAAGAAATTCATACCTAAGGTGAGGAGGAAGTGGTTTCAACTCCAACACCGGTGGCTCCTCAATAGATGGCTTGGTGGGAGGAGTTTTGCGATTTTCAAGATCAAGAGATAACCTCCTCGGTTCATAAGAATACAAGCCCATGCCATGTAATGCGTTCACACACTCCACCCTTCTAGCATTATCATCAACATCAATGTTCAATAGCACGGCCTCAAGTGGGTCCTCAACATTTGCCATTGCGCTTGTGTCATCCACTATCACCGCCGTGACAATGTCAACAAACGAGCACACCTCGGTGCTATTTGGTTTCCTCATTGATTTGCATACGTGGAACACCACCTTTTCATCAACAACACGGAAGGTCAATTCTCCTGCTTCCACATCAACCAAGGCCTTCCATGTAGCTAGGAAGGGCCTCCCAAGAATAATAGGCACCTCAAAATCCACTTTGCAATCCAAAATTACAAAATCGGCCGGCAATATAAACTTATCAACACGAACAAGGACATCATCAATAATTCCCAAAGGCCGCTTCATTGACCGGTCCGCCATTTGAAGCCTCATAGAAGTTGGACGAGGTTGTCCGATTCCCAAGGTCTTGAAGACCGAATATGGCATTAAATTGATACTTGCTCCCAAGTCACAAAGGGCTTTTGCAAAGTCGGCACTTCCAATGGTACATGGGATAGTGAATGCGCCGGGATCCTCAAGTTTTGGAGCCATAGAATGCACAATTGCGCTCACTTGATGGGTCATCTTGATTGTCTCACACTCCATTGATCTCTTTTTTGTAACCAAATCTTTCATGAACTTTGCGTATCCCGGCATTTGCTCGAGTGCCTCCACCAAAGGCACGTTGATAGTCAAACTCTTCATCATTTCAATGAATTTCTTAAATTGGTTGTCACCCTTTTGCTTGGCCAACCATTGAGGATAGGGCGGAGGAGGTCTAGGTAAGGGTGTCTTGGCTTTTGGCACCACCAGTTCGGGTATATCTATGGCGTGTTCCCTAGATGGGTTCACGGCCTCTTGAGTATCCTCCTCACCTTCATCAATTTCAATTCTCACATCATCATTTGCACTTGGTTCAACAACATCCTCAACTACCAAGGGGATCTCATCATTTTGCAACTCATCTTCATCCACCGTAACTTGGTTTCCTCTTGAGGCATGCACATCATCGCCTCTTCCACTTCGCGTTGTCACTGCCATCACATGATTATTGTGCCCACACTTGGGGTTTACTACCATATCACTTGGTAGAGCACCCTTTGGGTGAGTATTTAAAGATTGAGAGATTTGGCCTAATTGCACTTCCAAGTTCCGGATAGATGTGTTATGCGAAGCTAATTGGGCCTTGGAATCTTGACTCTTTTTCATCATTTGCTCGAACATGCTCTCTATTCGACCCATGTCATTGCCCGACAAACTCGACCCTTTAGATTGAAACGGAGGCGGGTTATTGGTATGTTGATACATTGGGGGCCTTCGAAAGTCGTGCCCCCTATTATCTGGTCCACTATTGTTGTTGTTCCAGTTGTTGTTCCCGTTCCAATTACCTTGATTCCCTGAATTATTGTTCCCTCAATTGCCTCCTTGATTGTTGTTGTAATTACAATTGCCACCTTGTTGATTGCCCCAATTACCTTGGGCTCTCCATTGTTGATTCCCTTGATTACCTCTATTCCCTAGGTAGTTGTTGACATATTGGACTTTCTCACTTTGGTCGTCAAAACGTTCGATCGAATATCCACCACCATCATTGTTGTTGTCATATTGTTCACAATTACTTTGAGGTTGGTGTCCTCTTTGCCTCCTTTTCAACATAACAACCCCTTCCATTGTGTTGACTTGGCGTGGGTTTTGGACTTGTTGCAATTGCGCCTTTGCCAATTGATTCATAGTTGTTGTAAGCTCGGCTATAGCTTGACCATGATCGTGCAATTCCTTGTGCAAATGGATGATCGTGGGGTCACCTTGGGGCACGTTTGCTTGGCTTTGCCATGCTGAAGAGGTGTCAGCTATTTCATCCAGTACATAACATGCCTCTTGGTAAGAAAGTTTCATAAAATTCCCTCCGGCCAATTGGTTCACAATGCATTGATTTGTGGTGTTGATGCACCGATAAAAGGTTTGTTGAATTATAGCCTCGGTCATGTCGTTATTAGGGCACTCTTTCACCATTGTTCTATATCTTTCCCATATCTCATGTAAAGGTTCCGTTGGCTCTTGCTTGAAAGCTAGAATTTCATCTCGAAGAGCTGCCATATGACTTGGAGAGGAACTTGGCAATAAATTTGTCTGTCAATTCATCCCATGTTGTAATAGAATGATTGGGGAGCCTTTCTAACCAACCAATGCTTTACCCCGAAGAGAAAACGGGAAAAGCCTCAATCTCAACGCATCCTCGGACACGTTTGTTTGCTTACTACCCCAACATGTATCCACGAACCCCTTCAAGTGCTTGTAGGCGTTTTGGTCGGAGGCACCCGTGAAATAACCTCTTTGCTCGAGCAAGGTCAGCATAACATTTGTGATTTGAAAGTTCCCCGCCCAGATTCGGGGAGGAACAATAGCACTGGCGTATCCTTGATTTGGTAGAACTCTGGGAGCCACTCTCGGCGGTTGCAGAGGAGGGTCTGGAATGTTGATATTCTCATTTGCATTTATATTGACATGTCGGCCTCTCCGTGAAAGTTGAGGTAAGACCTCATCTTGTTCTAGATCTTCTACCTCCTCCCCGCTATCACATTGCCGAGAGGGTCATTTGCATTAAGAGCCATTGTACCTGATTAATCGACACACACCAAGTTAGTAAATAAGAAGGAAAGAGAAGCAAAACACAATACTAGCTGCACAAATAGTCAACACCGTAAAGTTCCCCGGCAACGGCGCCAAAAGGTGATCGCAGCTGACTCAACCTGAGGAAGAGTGGGCGCTAATATTTTTACCCAATAGCAGTATCGGGGTCAATTTTCCACAGGGAACTTCAATTTGGAGTTGCGTGTTTGTATAGTCTAGGACTATATTTTAGCTCCTAATTGATCTTCTAACATTTTTGGTTTTCTTTTGATTAATAGCTATAATTTATCAACTACAATTGTAAAGCTAAGTTATGCTAAAATTATGATTCTAAGTTGTATGCAATATAGAGAAAGGCACTAGGGCCGTGGCATGTACCTAGGTGGTCAACTAACGGGTAGAGATTCCTAATGCAAGAATGATGACTATGGGACTTATGCTATAACCATTGCACTTTTGCACTCACTCTCACACCTCTCGGTAGAGAGAGTGATTTTGCCCAATTGACTCTCTCGAGACCAATTGGGTAGGCCAATTTGCCCAAGCAACTTATGGTTCAAGTTGGGTAATTACTCTCTCGAGGTTTAACCCGTTAATTGGGACTACCATTCTCATGGGTCCATCCCAATTCCTTGTTAGAATTAATCTTGGGGTCATAGACTCTCTTTCTCAAGAAGAGTCAAGACTCACTAAGCTAGACTTAGTGTTTGCAACCACCAAATCTTAATGAAAACATAAGATTAATTCAAATAACAAATACCCAACATCATTCATGCACTAAACAATCACACCCATTAATTACCCACACTAGGGTTGAGCCACAACCCTAGCTAATGGGTTTAGCTAGCCATAATAGGAATAGAAATTGAAGAAATAATAGATGAAATTGACATAACAATTAACTACAATGTTAATCTACTCAAATCCACGTTAATACTAGAAGAGATTTCCCAAAATAGGCTAAAATCATGAAATCCCAAGTTCAGCTGCTCTATGCTCTCAAAACAGATCTCCACCCAATCTGCTAAAAAGTAAAATGTTCTATTTATACTACACAGGAAAAACCGGACAAAAATACCCCTGAGGGTCTGGCGCGAACCGCGCACAAATGACGCGCGGCCGCGTGCACTTCATCCACGCGGACCGCACTGATTAGGTGCGCGGCCGCGTGGGCTTTTGTCTTGAATGATTGAGTCTCTGATACTCTTAGGCGCGGACCACGCAAAAAGGGGCGCGGACCGCGCAGCTTGACTTGAAGATATCATGGCCTCTGAACTTTCCTGCGCGGCCGCATGGCAGAACAGTGCGGACCGCGCAGGTTGAACTTGAAGATGTCCAGCTTCAGAACTCTCCTGCGCGGCCGCATGACAAAACAGTGCGGACCGCGCAGGTTCTTTTGATCCCCCCTTTCAGTTGTCTTTTGACACTTGGCAGATTTCACTCCTTTTTGAGCCGATCTTTAGTAATTGTCATCTTGTCGCTCAAACCTGCAATCAAGCGCAACTTGTAAGCATTTTGGGACTAATTTCTGGCAGTTAATGCACAAAGCTTAGGTAAGAATGGGTATAAAACATGTAGAAATCACCGTTATCACTTATGACCAAGAGAAGGCATGTTTCCATTAGTTTAAAAATAGAAGGATCATATATATAAACATTACTAATTCATTTCATTTCATTTTACTACATCATTGTTAAGTTCCCAAAATACATACACTTTATGATTTAGTGGATCAAGAGTCCAAAACACAACATAATTCGTCTGACCTTTCTAGCACTCATACACAACCCACATAATGTCTACGGAGCCTCTAAATATACAAAAAGAGTATAAAGACAGTGCCAGCGATAAGGCCCCAGCTATACCTCAAAAGTGACTACAACATAGCAAAAGATATAATAAAAGACCCCAGAATGAAGTGGGGCTCACCGAGTCTGCTGGGAAGAGGATGTACCACTAGCTGCGTTCAACATTGTCTGCTATGGAACCACCTACATCCCGGCAAAAGGGACGTTAGTACTATCGAATAGTACTAGTATATAAAGCTAAAACACTGTCTCAATAGAATGAACAATAATACAAGGGGAAAACAGTCATGAGTTCAATAAGAGCTTCAAACAATACTAAATCATCAAGTCAAGATCACATAAGTTCTCAATCAATTTCCATCTTATTAGGTTTGGTAATCTTTAGTTGTCACAATTCATAATACCACCGTGTTCTTAGACGAAGCCCGATCTCGACCCAATCTCATTTGAGACATCAACCATATCCACAATTTCAATCATCATTTCTAGCACAATTACCATCATGTGTGCAGTATGGTGTCCGATCACGGCCCGATCGGCTAGGCCATCTCACTTGAGACATCATCCTTTCAATCAATCATCTCACTTCATATTTCTTTCCCATCTTTCAATACATTGTCACAATTGGCCTCGTTTATTAAGTCATTCTTGGCACTTGTCCGTATTTCACAATTCAAGTTTCCTTTTTTACACATTCAATAACATTATCATCAGCAACAATAAGGCCCATCATGTAAGGCATTTGTACACATAAGGAAAAAACTTGGAAAGCCCTAAGCACATAGAGGCTTTTCATATAGATTGGCATAACAACCTTTATTCAATTTTTGACATGAAGTCTTAACATTTCTTAACACATATTCCACATTTTTAAACATATCCTCAAAAGGGCAAGATGACATGGTAAGCATTTAGCACAAATATTGAACATATATCATTCAACACAACCCATTGGTGATAGTCAATTCTAGAATGATCAATTTGGGGGCTTACACCAACTACACGAACACCAGAAGCTTCAATTCTAAGGAGAAGAGGGTTTAGCCATACATACCTTAATTGATCCTCTTAAAACTTTAAGATGCTCTGAAATTAGCAACATCAATCTATTTTAGCAATATAACAAAATTGAACCCAAAATTAGGAGAACGATCATAATTCTAGCTCACTTGAGCATTCTATCAAACACTTTGTGTATATTAAGGTTTCATGACCTTTTTATGAAAGACTACACCATCCCGTACCCCGTTCTTTTCTATCTTTAACTCACAACCTCCCCACATACCTTTGGAACACATGCATGCAAGGTAATCACTCCCATCTCCATGAATTACCTTACTAATGGCCCATTCTAGTTAAATTTTGAAATTAAGAGTTTGGGTGATAGAATCTTACCTCTTAGGAAGAAGACCTAGGTGCCTCTCTTGATAATCTTCAAGGTTTTAAGCAAGAATTGAAGAGAAAATTTGATGAAGATCACTTTATCCCTCTAATACTCTCTTTCTCTCTCTAAAGATATCAGAGAATTAGCTCAAAATGGCCCCTTACATCTATTTTAATGAAGTTGGGTTGGGTTTTAAAACCCTAAAAATGAATCTTCGGAATGGGTTCCGCGATCGCATATGTGACCGCATAATGGTTATGTGGTCCGCGAAATAACCGCAAAAAGCGGCCCTAGGAACTGGGCTGGTCTGTTTCACTCTGCGGCCATTTTGCGGCCCACAGAACCTCCCTCCGCAAAAGTCCAAGGATGATTATGCGACAAAAGTGGTCGCATAATTGGCCGCGAAACTTACCTTAAAATTGGCCAAAAAGACTGCTTCACTATGCGGCCATTCTACGATCCGCAAAGTGATTATGCGGCCACATAATAGGCCGCAGAAATGCCTACATCTGCAAAAATATTTCCTTCAACTCCCCAGCGTACTGTTCAATCCAAAAATTCCGAACTGTCCGGGTTTTTTTTTAGGAAAAATTTTATGGGGCCTTACAATTTGTTTTGGTGTACTTCAATGATATCTTGATCTTTTCTAACACTTTAGAAGAGTATGTAGAACACCTAAAACAAGTTTTTAAAGTTTTAGAAAGCAAATTTTATTTGCTAATCTTAAAAAGTGTACTTTTTGTGTGGACCATGTGATTTTCTTCGATTTTGTAATTAGTTCTAAAGGATTTGAGGTTAATAAAGAGAAAATCTAAGCAATAAAAGAATGGGCTAAACCTGAGAGTGTAACCGAAGTTAGGAGTTTTCATAGACTTACTAGTTTTTATAGGAGGTTTGTGAGAGACTTTAGCACCATTGCTTCTCCTTTAACTGAAGTTATTAAAAAGGATAAAAAATTTACATGGGGAAAAGAACAAGATGATGATTTTAACTTGTTGAAAAAGAGTTATGTTCTGCTCTATTATTACAATTGCCTGATATTTTGAAACTGAATGTGATGCTTATGGTAAAGGAATAGGTGATGTTTTGATGCAAGATTCTAAACCTTTTGCCTACTTTAGTGAGAATTTGAGTGGAGATACATTAAACTATTCTACTTATGACAATGAGATATATGCTTTGGTAAGGGCTTTAGCCAAATGGCAACATTACTTGTGGCCAAGAGAGTTTGTCATTAAAACTGACCATGAATCCTTGAAATACTTGATGAGTCCAGGTAAGCTTAGTAGGAGACATGCTAAGTGAGTTGAATTCATTAAAACTTTTTATTATGTGATTTCTTACAAACAAGGGAAAGAGAATGTTGTTGCTAATGCACTTTCAAGAAGGTATGTCTTAGTTTCTACTCTGGCTTCTAAATTGATGGGTTTTGATCAAATCAAGGGGATTTTTGCTAAAGATACTGATTTTGGCAAGATTTTTGCAGATTATAAGTTGGGTCCTTTTGAGAGGTTTAATCTCCAAGATGGGTTTCTCTTTAAGGAAAATAAGTTTGGTATCCCTAATTGCTCTTTACGTGAAGTATTTGTAAGTGAAGCACATTGTGGAGGGCTTATGGGTCACTTTGGAGTCTCAAAGACACTAGACATACTTGTTGAAAATTTCTTTTGGCCTGGAATTAGAGAAGATGTTGAAAAAATGTGTGCACAATGTTTGAAATGTAAACAAGCTAAATCTAAAGTGTTACCACATGGTCTTTACACGCCATTACCTATTCCTACTACACTTTGGATTGATATTTCTATGGATTTTGTGTAAGGTTTCCTAGAACAAGGTATGTAAGGATAGTATTGTGGTAGATAGGTTCTCCAAAATGGCTCGTTTTATTCCTTGATTAAAGACTAATAATGCTTCACATGTTGCAGTTCTTTTTGTAAAAGAAGTTGTTAAATTGCATGGTATACCTAGAACCATTGTTTTCGCGCCCCGTTTTCTCGTGAAAAGTGGGCTTAGACATGTGACAAATCTTTTGAGGAAGGAATTAAAAGAGAAGAGTCACCACCTAACGATTTTAAGGTGCGTTAGGGCACCTATTTCAAATAACTCTGTTTGACTAGTCCATGTCACCAAAGATCGAGTAAGATCGGGTAAGGGCTCAAGTTACTTCTAAGAGAAGGTGTTAGGCACTCTTCGAGGTCCATAACTGTGGGTCCTAGCGGAATTTTTAACTATATGGATTATGTAATTAGGTTAGGTGATCAAATAAACAAAGGGAAATATAGGAGTCGAAGAGTCTTATCATAACAAGGATACAACTACATTGGTCTATATTAAATGACTAAGTGTAAATAACCAGTATATAAAGAAAAGGGGGGGCTAAGTTTTTTAGCCTAAAGGATCACCCCGTGCAACATAAATAATACTTCGCAACTCTGTTAAGGTAGGGGTTGCTCATATTATTCAGCGAGCGCAAGCTATCATCTCCTGCTACCCCATTACTATGTTGAAGTTGTTACCTAAAGGCACTCGAATTCAATTATAAATTGTATCATATGCGTGCACTACCCGTCCCCATACCTATGGTCCAGGAGGCTTGGGACCTACTATTTGGATGGTTCTAGACTTTACCTAGGTTTCTCAAAATGATAAAACTAAGCGACATTCAAAACATATAGAACTTCACATAAATACAATTAAAGGCCTGAGTTAGCCTCCACACATAAACAACAAATGCACGCGGGTAATTTAGGCAGTGCATAGTTTCAGAATCAAGACTTAGAGTCTTATAGGTATGGTTTCTAGGTGATTCAAAATTCCAGTATCGTATATGCATCGTTATTATTCTAAATGGCTTGGGCAAGGAGGAAGTAAATGGTTTACGGACTCAAGATTATTAGCACTAATTTTATAAATAGGCGTCTTGGGTGGGTGACACTGTCCTATGGGCATGATTTCTATACGATTCTGATTTCAAATGTCATACAAGCAGTGGCGGTTCCAAGTTAACTAATTTGCAGATTATAGGTTTTATAAAACCTATATACATGATTTCTAAGTTGTTTGTGCAACGGGCAGTGAAAGCTATTAGAAAACTTGGAATTACCAGCATTTGATTCTATAGACATGCTTTCTAAGAGAATAACAGTATTCTATAGATAAGATTTCTAATAGTTGGTATTTGAACTCGCGTTTATCATACTTATTCCTATAGGCATGCTATCTAGGTGGAAGTGTAATAAAATAACAGAAACAAGCGATTAATTAATCAGTTAAAACCCTATATTCATGGTATCTGGATGAGCATTAACAAAGATATGTATTATTGCATCCTATAGGCATGTTGTCTAATAGTGCACAACGATAAGCATGGAAACAGGTACAACACTTACTCAAACCAACATGCTTTGAATAGTGTACAGGTATTAGACAAGTTAAGTGAAGCATGTAATCTCCTATAGGCATGGTTCTATGTGTGTACAGAAATAAAGCACGTCAAACAAAGTAGCAAACAAAGCAAGTAGGTCCTATAGGAATGCTCCCGTTTATGCAAGCATTAGGATACCCCAACCTATTTTTACTAATCTTCCCATAGTTTGTTTAAAAATTATTACAGGCCTAAAGATAAAAGAAGAAACAAACTCAAATATTACAGAATCGAGATGACTACAGGCTCTACGAATAGAGCATACCCAAGAACAGATAACCCAGTATTGCTTGGGCCTTCAATAGGCTCGTTCTTCACACAACTAGCAGACCTAGAACCAATCTCAGCTCAAACATTGGAATGTATGTCCATTTGCACAACCCAAAGCCACTCATGGACTCATATCAAGCCCAACAGTTACAATATTGACCACTTAACCAAATAAGTAAATGGACCACACATGAAAATCAACTAAACTGACCTAAGGCAATACCTCATAGAGACATGATTGTGTGACATTTAACAGGATTCATACATATTGGCATTTTAGAAGCGAGAGTGACAGGGTTGATTAAGCAAAGAATAGGAAACTAGGAGAACCCACAGACATGATCTCCAACATGGTAAATGAAATATAGATTAAACCATTTAGCAGGTAATAGCATGCTAAAGATAAACATAATACAGGGGAGTTAACGGGACATGCCATTTGGGATTAATGAGGTAATCATACTAGACACATACAAGATGAACATGCTAAGTTTTTCCAAAGTGAGCTCAATATAGAGCATGATCCATAGTTAAAAAAGGATTTTGAACCTTGGATTCTAAGTTATGAAGGTCAAAAGGAGTCAGAGTCGGGAAAGGACAATTATACATAACAAACAAACAGTCAAATATCAATAGGGAGCCTAATCATGTTGAGTACAACATAAAGATGCCCAAGTTCAATGGTATTATGACATCAACTCCAGATTAACATGTCAAACAGACATTAGGACAATCCCAGTTGACCATATAGGAAGAATAGGTTGAATATATTGAGATTCCTCCTAGCAGTTTTAAGCAATCAGTGAGTACATGGTGATAGCAATATTTAGAGTTTACAAATAGCAAGAGACCTAGTTGGGATAGTATTAGCATATAGATTCCTCATGAATTGACTCTAAGCAGATAGTAGATTGTACATGAAGGACTCGACAGAAAGTAGTTCATTTAGACAAATTCTAGGCATGACTAGTTCCTCACAAGAATCTACATCATAGAACCAAAACAAGCAACGAGTATAAGTAACCAACTATACATAAACGTAATGATTAGAAACAATTCAGGTTGGACACACATAGTGGGCATGCATTAAGGCTAGCATATTAAGCTAAGCACTTAGACAATATTGTCACATGACTTGCAAAGAAATAACAACTTATACATAAAGGATTTAACATGAAGAGAGAAATTTTGAGCAAAAACATAGTTTCCTAAGGGGTTTTAGTACAAGAAATCAAAACAAGGTTCAACAACCATCAATTAGATTTCAATTACGAATCAGGCAGACATCATGAATCAACTTAGCTATTCACATTTGAGTTAAAATCAGGACTTGCATAGAATTGAAGCTAGTGGAATTACAGAGTAGTATTAAAATAAGCAGAATTGTATATAAAATGGCATAATAGCGAAATTAACTCAGAGAAATCCAAGTAACGCTAATGCACATAACATAAACACAAACAGAGAGAAGTAGAATTACGAGGGTATAGGGCACTAACCAATTGCAAACAAAGCGAATAAAGATGAGAAACTTAAAATCTCAGAAATAGCAGCAATTGTAGGAGAGTAATAAAAACCCCAAATCTTTAGTGCTTCAGAGTTCACAAGAGCCTCGAAATGGACCCCGAGCAGTGTTTGCACTAAAGGAAGGTGAACATAATACAGTGGCTTGGCTTTCAACTAGCCAAGAGCCCAATTTCAGAATAGAATAGAATAAGTGAAAGTGAGAGGATAGTTCTTGTGAGCACCTAATTTTTGCCATACATGAAAATAACTCCTAAAAATAAATCAAAAATGATTCTCAAGGGATTTTAGAAATTTTTTCTTTATTTAGTTGCATTTCATGTATTTTTAATATTTTAAAACCATAGAAAAATTATAAAAATGTCACGTTTTAATTTTATGTCATCTTAGGTCCAATTTGCATATAGGAATTAATTTTATTAAGAAATATCACAAAAAATGGTCATTTTTACATATTTAGCTTTTAATCTTTAGAAAGTAGTGTTTAATTTAGTTGTAAGTTAATTAGTTGTTTTAATAGATAAACAATTTTAATTTTTACAAATTAGATTGATTTAGGATTAATTTAGGATTTTATTAGATTTTAAAATCAAAGAAAAAGAAGAAAAAAAGATTTTGATTTACTCTTCCTACCCCAAAATTAATTAGCCCAAATTCACGACCCAAATCCCTTCAAGCCCAAAACATTGAGCTCATACTCAATTCCCATTTGACCAAACATAATTCTTACCCCGTAAGGAATAGCGCATTTTGGAGTAAAAGTGCTTCTCCTCCATTTCCATCAAAAACCAAGACAGACCTCTACCCAATGAAGTTTCAAAATTGAAACATTCCCAAAAATGAGTTATCTTCCCCAAGTTAAAATCTAGTAAATGAATCTCTATTTTCCAATTCCATTACCCACTGTATTTTCCAAAATTCCTAACATATAAAGAGAACAAGATCCAGCGACCCTAACAAAGCTCATTGTTCATGAAATTCTTCAAGATAAGGGAACAATTAAAAAATTTGAGAAGTGTTTGGACAGAAATCAAAAAAGAAGTTGAAGGTTTTGAGAATTCGAGGTGAAATTCCTGGTTCCGGTTCCACCATTCGATTTTTGTTGTTGTTTGTCGGTGGATTTCTGGGACTGAAGAAGTGTACATTTGCTTATTTTTCCATTGTCAATTAGAAGAATTTCAGTTTAGCAGGTTCATTTCTTTTATCTTACTCTCTATTTCAAATGAATTAAAGTTTGAATGGTTATTTTATTCATGTTCCTCTATGTTAGTCTATGTCTAAAATTAATTTTAACTTAATTTATTATCTGATTCTTTTTGTTTTTGTGCTTGGTGTTCGTTGTTGGCAGTGGCATCTTCAGAGAGATTAGGGAAAACTGTTTCTGTCCGGAATGAGGAAGATGAGAGAAAACCATGTAATAATCCTCTAAGCTAGCTGCCAATTAATAATTAGTTACGAATATTTATCCAACACATGCATCAACATATAAAGAAATTAATTATGTATTCTTGAAATTAGAGAAATAACCAAATAAACATTTTAAATCAATTTTGTAAAGACTATTAAAAGATCATATAATGTCTTGTTTCTGTATTCATGTTAGTATAATCAAAAAACAATATGATATTAGATCAAAGACAATATTTGATAACAAAGTGAAATGGGATTTTTGGTTTGTTTAATCTATTTTATATATGTTCTGCTTTGTTGCTTATATGTTCACTGTTGTTGCTATTTTATGGGGAAAGTCTTTTAAATCTTCGGTGCCTGGTAATTATTAGTTGTTGTCTGGAAAGTAATTGATTTTAGGCCATGGTTTCGATTGGTTTACTGCACCATCGGAAGCACTGTGCCGGTGCTACTTTGAGTCTGTTTCTTGGAGTTGCTTACAACTATGGAACCTTTGCTATATTTCTTACCTATTTGTTATAGATTGTTGTTGATTTCACTTCTGTTAGCTGCATTGCTAGTCACGTGCTGGCTTTGGCTCCTTAAAAGAAATACTTATGTTTGGCCTCATTGCTACAAGAAAAGACACAAGGTATAAGTCAAAAAATCAGAAGTAAGATTTAGATTAATTTCGTTTAAGTAACAAAGTGGGTTTGGGTGCTAAAGTGAGCATGGATAGTATGTTTATTTATTTTCTTCCTTGTATTTAATTTTTTTTAATAATTTTTTTTTACTGCTAGTATTTTTTAGGCACGTATTAATAAATAAATCATCGTGATTACATACACGTACGCGTGACATAGTTACGATACCAAAAAAATATATAAATCGAGGTATGTGTTCGCGCAACTTCAGTCAAACTTTCTTAATAATTAATAAAGCGTGATTAATTGTGGACACGTACGCGTGACATGATTCTTGATGCACCAAACGAAATGGGTACACGTATGCGTGACTCGTTTTAGGATAATTTTTTTAATTAAAAGCGGGTAAAAGATAAATGCATATAGGTCCTAAAAATGAGTAGTTAAACAATTCAAGCCAAGTAATAATCACTAACCGACCGTGCTAGAACCACGGAACCCGGGAATGTCTAGCACCTTCTCCCGGGTTAACAGAATTCTTTATCTAGAATTTCTGATTTGCAGACTTTTAAAATAAAGTCGAAACTTCCTCGATTTGGGATTTAAAATAAACCGGTGACTTGGGACACCAATTAAACTATTCCAAGTGGCGACTCTGATAAATTAAATAATCTCATTTCGATTTATGTCACTTTAATTGAAAAAACTCCTTTATACCCTCGGGGGTAAAAAGGAGGTGTGACAGCTCTGGCGACTCTGCTGGAGAGAAGAACCCAGAAGTTCCGGTTCAGGGTTCAAGAATTCGAGCTTGTTAATGTGATTTTTATTTGGCTCCGCTTTGATATTACTTGAACTGTATTTAGATGTCTTCTTACGCCTCCCTTCTGAGTCTTCTAAAAAAACAGTGCTCACGTTTGCGTGGCCCACTTTTTTGTTAGAGTTATACCAAATAGAACGGGGCTGGGCAAGTAACAAGGCAGGGCAGACTTTAGTCCTATCGATACGTTGCCCCCTCCTCGACTCGAGTTTGTCCGCTCGGGTAAGCCAGGTCAAGAACATAAACCCCATGTTTTAAACCTAGAGTAACGCAATCTCATGCCGGATTCCTAGTAGGAACGATTATTTGCATCGCGTGCATTTGACCTTGGGGACTCAACACAGGGGTTGAGTCTGTCTAGGACAGGTGTACCCGAAAATAAAGACCATCCTGATGCATCCAATGTGCTATGTGAATATTTATTTGTTTCGGCTTCCATGTTGACTGGCTAGGGAAAGGAAATAAAGAGAAAAACCAAGAGTGAGCTAGGATAGAGAATTTACCCGATTTTTTAAAATTCCGGTATTTGAAAAATGCCTCGAAACTCTGCCAAAATGTTTGAAAAAAAGAAGGAAAAAGTGTTTAAAAAAAAAAGAGTGAGTCAAATATCATGTTTTTTCCAATTATTGACCAAACTATGCAGGTCTGATTCTCACCGGATGTGGGATATGTAGGTAACCCACATAAGGTTCGGCCTCATTTTTTTCAAAATAATAAAATTGAATAAAGTGTAGTTTAGGTCTTTGGTCAAAAGAATAAGCCGACCCAGCTTCGGTTGTATTTTAAGTCGTTCTTGCCGGAATAGCCTTAAATTACTATTCAATTTTCGGAAGGCTATTGTCGGAAAGAACGGGCAAGTCTATCTAAAAGGTATCTTTTCCAATAAAATACTTACCCCCAGCCTCAAATTTTGTTTGGAATTGCGAAGGGGCCACATTTGCAAAAACGACCATTTTTGCTAAAATAGAAATAAAAGGGGTCTTTTTCCGTTGATTTTCTTAGAAATTGAAAAACTTGTTTTGCAAAAAGAGTCCACCAGAGTCAAACCTAACTTCAACCCTCCGCAGTTACAAATGGATACTGTCCAGAACCCGTCACAAATGAATAATGTCAAGGACCCCTCACAAATGAATACTGTCTAGGACCCATTATAGAACCAGTCACAATCTGTCATAGAATGGGCTCAGTTGCAGCTTCGCATGTGGTGGAATGATTTAGATAAATATAGCCAGGATTGGGTGCAAAAGTAGTTGGGTTCCCTTATAGACATCATGAGCATCAAACCCCGGGAAGATTTGATCAAAGCCTTGGTAACCTTTTGGGATCCTACCCATAACGTGTTCCGTTTCTCCGATTTCGAGCTCACCCCTACTCTGGAGGAAATGGTCGGATGCATTAACTTTGGCCAAGACTTGAGGAAGCAACAACTCATATTCCCAAGGGCTCCCTCTGTGCACAAATTCTTTGATCTTGTGAATATTAGTAAACAAATGAAGAAGGCCCATGTAAGCAAAGGATGTTGTTCTTTCTACTTCTTATACTTCAGGTTCGGGCATTTAGCTGGTTTTGAAACTCATGAAAAAGGGTTAAACAACAAACAACATAAGAGCACCTGGCAAATTCATCGTCGGTTCGATTTTATCGTGGCATTTTTGGGGATCATGATCTTTCCAAATGCATAAGGGACAAAAGACACTCGCGTGGCCAGAATTGCACAACTCCTTACTACCAAGGAAGATCACACACTTGTTCTGTTAGTGCTAGCAGACATTTATCGAACATTGACATTGTGTAAAACCGGGGCTCAATTCTTCGAGGGTTGCAACATTCTTCTTTAAATATGGTTGATCGAGCATCTCCGCCATCACCCCAAGTTCATGAGTCACGAAGCGGACGGGAACAACTTCATAAAGAGTCATGAGGAGAGGCTAAACAAAACTCCAGAAGGTTTTGATGCTTGGGTTTCCCACTTACGGACTTTAAAGGCAAGTCAAATTGAATGGACTCTAGGGTGGCTTCCGGTAACAGAAGTCATATACATGACAGCTTCAAAAGGCTACTTGATGATGATGGGCCTGAGGAGTATCCAACCATATGCACCGCAGAGAGTTCTAAGGCAACTGGGAAGGTATCAGGTGGTACCCGAGGATGTAGATTTGAGGACCCAAGTCATTGAGCTTCACCCAGAGGAAACACTGCCTGAGGCTTTAGTCCAACGGGATTGGAATGGTTGCCGATATCTGAAAAGTGACACCCAGGTGTCGGATCTTGCGAGAGGGGAAGTGGATCCGAATTATGCTATGTAGTTTGAAAAAAGGTTTTGTGCAAATGATGAGCCAGAGCCCGAGCTCGAGCCGGAAAGGCCCGCCAAGAGACCTCATGTTCAAGCTTTTGATGATAAAATTCAGGAAAGGTTGGCTTGGGGAGAGAAGGAGAAAAAATATCAAGCCACCATTCACGTTTTGCAAGAAGAATTGAGAAACGTCGTATTCAATAACGATCTATAGGCACAAGAAGATGAAGGTGAAAGAAGAAGGTTGGTCCAAGAAAATGAAGCTCTCCGGGCCCATGTTCGAAAAATGAGAATAGCAGCTGAGGAACCATGCAGAAGCAGAAAAGATGAAAGGCTTATTTACAACTTTACGCAGAAAGTACGTGACTTTGAGGATGATTTGCAAAAGAGTGAGTCTGAGCTAGTAAAAGTACGAACAAAGTTGGCCAAAAATGCAGAAGATCAAGCAACTTTCGTTCGACAATTAAAGGAAAGATATGATAGAGGGGTCATGGGTTGGAAAAAGAAGCTTAATAGCCTTGAGGGCGAAATGACTAAACAAGCCAAGAGCTTCAAGGCTGAGAGGGAACATTGCTATGCTTTAATGGCACAGCTAGAGAGGGACTTACAACATTTGCAAGAACAGAATCATATGATCACCCGAGTTTTGGAGGCTAGATCTCAGTAGATTGGGAAAGGGCATCATCAGGGAAAGGGTTAGAAGAAGCGTCGACTACATTGTAATGAAGTGCAACGAGTACGAGGACATGACCAGGTTCATGTTCTTCGCCACGGTCATGATCTTTGTTCTCCAGATAATGGATGATCTCTATCACATCCAGGATGACATGGGGCACAGGCCCGCAACAAGACCAGTTGGTGTTCCTAGAGCAGGATTAGAGGCATTGATGTATTCCTGATTGTTTTCTCTTTTTTCGAGTCTGTATTTTCAATCCTAAAGTCTATTTCGAGTCTGTTTTAGTTTCCAATTCTCAAGTATGTAGGATCGAGTCTTTGTAATAGAGGAAAATTAGAAGTCTTGTTTTAATGAAATTTGAAAAAAAAGCCAAAAATATTTTATTTATTTTGCATTTATTCCTTGAACTATGTGATGATTTGATTCACGCAGTGTCGTGATACATAGGTAATCCTCATCGAATCCGGTCATGATTTTTAAAATAAAAGAGAAAATGTGGAAAAGAGAAAACGAAAAGAAAAAACAAACAGAAAAGAGAGAAAACGAGGAAAAGAGAATGAGAACGAAAAGGGAAATAAGAATGCAAAAGAAAGCAAGAGAGAAGATCGGGGAGATAAACAAAAGTCGGGATGAGGCATGCAATCGTTGCAAAACATGTAGAAACACATTTAACTGTATAGGTGCATCACACCCCCAATGTGAAATTCTCTATGTGTTAATTGCTTCAAACTAACCGGTTTGTTGTCTACTATTGAGTATCCGGTTCTGTTTTTAAGGTGGTTGGTTTGTGGTAACCTGGCTTCATACCCATACTTTACAAGATCTAAGGGCAGTGTAGAAATGTCGTCAGAAGGTCATCCACCAACAATTCCCATCCCAGAAGATAGCCCACTATCGGTTATCCCAACCTCAGAGTCAGCGGCAGCTGATGAGAATAGGGCACTATGTCTCCGCGTGCTTGGAATGTGGTATGCCTAGTCCAATGGTAGAGAGCCGCCAAGTGCCATACCCAGTTTCACCGAGTTACTTCCCAGAGCAAGTGGAAAATACCCGAATACCCCACTTGGATACCCCACCATCTCAGCTCACTTCACCGGAACACCTTCTGAGGTTCGCACCAGGTGGTTTCGGGAGTGGCCTCCAATATATTTACCACACCACCAACCTCGGCTATGGTACAACCCACTTTGCCCAGGCCAAGCTTTGATCCATCATCCTTCACTTTCCAAGTACCATCTTTTCCACCAGAACCTACTCATTTCACCACCAATTTTGTACCCTCAACAACCCCGGTACGAGTTTATCGCGGGACAGGAGAAGACTACAAAGAACCCCGAGCAAGAGGAAATTACTCGGAAAATGAGGAGTATGGAATAGAGCCTTAAGAATATACAAGGCTTAAGCGGACAAAAGAGTGTATCCTACGCTGATCTATGTATGTTCCCACATGTGCATTTGCCCCTGGGTTTCAAGACCCTAAAGTTTGAAAAGTATGACGGGCACGGGGATCTAGTAACCTACCTCAAGAGATATTGCAATCAATTAAGAGGGGTAGGCGGAAAAGAAGAGCTCCTAATGGCTTATTTCAGAGAGAGTCTAGTTGGCATTACATTTGAGTGGTACATGGATCAGGACATGTATCGTTGGCACATTTGGGATGATCTGGCTTGAGATTTTGTCAAGCCGTTTTAGTATAACATAGACATAGCTCCTGACAGGAATTCTCTGTCGAATCTCAAGAAGAAGTCATCAAAAAGTTTTCGAGAATATGTTAAATGGCGCGAACAAGCGGCCAGGGTCAAGCCCCCGATGGATGAAACAGAAATGGCTAGTGTTTTTTTACAAGCCCGAGAGGCTGACTACTTTTAGAATATGATGACCGCAATGGGAAAACCATTTGCTGAGGCCATCAAGATTGGTGAGATGGTCGAGAATGGTGTGAAACAGGGCGCATATTGAGCCAATATGCTATAAGAGCTACATCCCAAGCAATTCAAAGCGGGTCCGGAGGTGTAGCGAACAGAAAAAAGAAAGAAAAGGTGGCAATGACAGTCTCAAGTCTGATAAACGCTCGTCCACCCAGAGGTTACTTCCCTCCAAGCACCCTACAACATTATTATCCTCATCAGGATGTGGCCTATGCTATGGCTTCTCAGCCGTATGTAGTAATTAACGCTCAGCCATACGTTCGGACACAACAACAGTTTAACCAAAACCGAGCTCAATTTCCTAGAAATAGCCCTCCTCACCAAGCTTATAATAATCCTCTACCTCCACAAAATAACTTCTCCTACAATGCCCGTTCCCGGGAGCCACCCAGGAGAACAAAATTCACGCCTATTGGTGAATCATACTCTAGCCTTTTCCCTAAACTGGTCCAAATGGGTTTGTTGAAACCCGTACCCCAAACCAGGCAAAACCTAGAGTCGCCCTCCTATCGAGCCGGTACTCTATGTGCTTACCATTCGGGAGCAGAAGGGCATGACACTAAAGACTGTTGGACTCTCAAAAGGGCAATCAAAAACTTAATAGAGCAAAAAAGGTAGTGCTGAAAGATGAAGAAATCCCCAACGTGACAAATAACCCATTGTCGGCCCACAACAACGGGCCAGTTATCGGGATCATTTGTGAAGATAAAGAGTTTGACCCAGCTCTAAAAGCCATCATTGCCATAGCCGATGTGGAAAAGAAGCCAAAGGCCGCCACAACAAAAGATAAGGGGGATAAGAAGAGTAACTCCACTCCTCGAAGTGAAGAAAAGACTGTGGAAAACAAAACAAGGGCAGTACCCCCTAAAGACGCCATTCTTTATGTTCCCTGAGCTCACAGGAAAAAACAATTGGTGTTAAGTCCTCCTAATAGGTTCGAGTTGAACAAGGGACCGAAGATGTATATGCCCAAAGGGACCTATGTGGCATGAGGACCAGTAATTCCACCCAGTTTGAGCGAGCCCGTGATCATTAGCCATGCACCACAAAAGCCTATGAAAGACCCCACTGCAGTCCCCTGGAACTACAACAGAGCAATTGTGACATACAAGGGGAAGGAAATCATAGGGGAAGTAAATAAAACCAACTCATCTAGGAAATACCTCATTCTGGAGGAAGTGAACAATGCCATGCACAAGCACTTCCCGCTCAAAAAGCCAGTTAGTGCCGAAGAAGCAGAGGAGTTCTTCCGAAAAATGAAAACTGTGGACTACGAGATAATTGACCAACTCCGAAAGTCTCCTGCTCATGTCTCACTTTTGTCTCTGCTGATAAGCTCAACTGAGCATCAGAAAGTGTTGATAAAGACCCTCAATGAGGCTTATGTTCCGATTGAAACCACTATCGAACAACTGGAAAGGATGGCAGAAAAAAATTTCGCAGTCAATCAGATTTCCTTTAGCAAGAATGATTTGCCCCCGGAAGGGGTCGCCCACAACAAAGCCCTCCACTTGATAGTTAAATGTGAGGGATATTATGTGAAAAAAGTCATGGTGCATGGTGGATCGGGGGTTGAAATATGCCCTCTCTCAACTTTGCAAAGAATGGAGAATGGGACTGAGAGAATCAGGCCCAACAATGTCTGTGTGCGTGCCTTTGATGTCATCAAGAGAGACACCATAGGTGAGATCGATTTGATTTTGACTATTGGTCATGTGGATTTTGAGGTGACCTTTCAGGTCCTAAATATGGACAATTCTTATAATTTCCTCTTGGGAAGGCCTTGGATTCATATGGCAGGGGTCGTACCTTCCACTCTCCACCAGATGGTGAAATTTGAATATGAAGATCAGGAGATTGTAATCCACGGAGAGGACGAGCAGTATATTTACCGAGACTTGTAAGTCCCTTGTCTCGAAGCTATGGAAGGTAGCGAACATATAGTCTATCAAGCTTTCGAGGTTCTGGTCGTAGATCAATGTAAGGAGGGAAGCCCGTGTCCTCAGCCCTCTCTGTCAAATGTGTCCATCATGGTCGCTACTAAAATGATCAAGCATGGTTATAAGCCTGGGAAGGGACTCAAGGCATCATTGCAAGGTATCACAGAACCTATCACTTTACCTGCCGGCGAGAAGTTCTTCGGTGCGGGTTTTCACGCCACAAAAACTGATGTGACATGGGCAAATGAACAAAAGAGCAATGGTTGGGTTCTACCTCAGCCAGTCCCACATTTATACAAAACATTCGTCAAGCCCAAGTACGCAGAAGAAGAAGATGATGATGAAGCCTTCACGACCGAGGAAATTGAGGAAATATGTGGAGCTATGAGGCAGAGTTGTATGAAACACACATGGTCCAGCCGGGAGAAGGCTCGAGCACTGCTGAGGTGCAATTCATGGGGCCCGATGCCAAGCTGCAAAATTGGAAGGCTACTTCATTCCCCGTCAGGCGGGAATCCCGGTAGTCCAGTCTTGCCACCTTTTCTACATCACGAGTTATTCCAGGGTGTAACTCAGATGTTTCTTTTAGTTTACTGTCTTTAAATTCCAATTTAAACCCTATTATATTCAAAATTCAATGAAATGAAATCAATATTTCATCGTTCATAAATCTCTCTTTATTCTTTCTGATTTTTATTACTTTTCTTATTTCTTCTTTCAGTTCTAATAATACAGCTTTAAATAACATGACATGCTTGTGGGCTTCATGCCTAGATCCTAAAACGTTGTCAGACTTTGAAATAATGAATCAAGAATTAGATTGCAGCTGAAGAAAATTGGTTATAGATAGTCTATACATTGCAAAAAGAGTACTGCCAAAAGAGTGCGTTGTACTTGGGACACATCGAAGGAAATATCCCTCAAATAATTGTCAATGCTTATGCAGCCAAAAGGTGCTATGTTGATCCTCTATATAATATTAATATTCTCTGGTTGGGATGACGAAGGCTTTCATTCTCACTAAACAAACACCATTAACCCTTTTGTAAACCATTTGAGCCAGTTACTCTTCTTTGATTACCCTCTTTGGAACCTGAAAGTACTATTGAAGAAAAAATTGAATTGAAATTGGAACATTAAAAAAATGAAAGGAGAAAAAAATGAAAAGAGAAGAAAAAGAAAGATACAAAGAAAGGGGGAGAAGAAAAGACAAAGAAAATGAAAAAAAAAGGAAAAGGAAAGGAAAAAGAAAGAGAAAACAAAACAAAACAAAAAAAAAAAAAAGTTCCATGAACTACGTTCGACTTGATTCCGAAAGGATATGTAGGTAGCCTCTCTGGGGTTCAGTCACGCCAAAATAAAAATCTAAATTCCCCCAAAAGTGAAACTGGGGCAAATGTTATAATGGTTCGGCGATGACTTCGCCCTAAAGGTTCCAAAGTTGTAACTCAATCCCAAATCCTTTTTACCCCAAAACCCTGTTCAAGTCCTTCTGATCAATCGACAAAGAGGTTCAAAATGGAAGGATAGAGTTACTTGGATCTGATACAACAAAATGAGAGAAATAAAATAAGAGAGTCTTATTGGTGAAAACCCACATAGGCACCATAAGGCGATGGTAAGCAGAGAAATGAAATGAGAGAGTCTTATTGGTGAAAACCCACACAGACACCGTGAGGTGATAGTAAGCACAGAAATTGAAATGAGAGAGTTTTGTTAGTGAGAACTCGCAAAGAGAACTATAAGGCGATGGTGAGAAGAAAAATGAGAGAGGTCAGCTCGTGAAAACCCGCAAAGGGCGTCCCTGATCAAAAAGAGGATCCTCACAACCATCGGCATCAACAGAGTCCTAGCAAAGTTCTCAGTTTTAAGGCAAAGTTGTGATGAATTTCTGAGAGTTGGACGATTTACACAGATTCGGCATCCAGTCCAAAATGCATGTCATGTTCATTGAAGTCCGCATGCACTCCGAATAAGTCCTTCTTTCTTCTCCCCGAAAGTGATACCTCTCATTTAAATTCATTATCCTGTCCATTGTTTATTTTTCTTTGAATTCTTTTCAGTCTAACTCAATTCCGTAACTAAGACAAAGAAGGGATGGCAAGATTGATTAACAGGGCTTTCGTTTGACACGAGTTAATGTGCAAAAAAGCACCCAGCCTCAGCAGGTGCATCAAGTCGATCTCGACTGGCCATGATGGCCGATGCTTCAGAGTCAAAATTATTGAAAAGGAAAGAAATCCAAAGTCAAGTGCCCATAAAGGCAAAATAAGATGAAAAGGCCAAATCCCCACACGGGTGAACCAGTATGTGAAATTTTGGAAAGTTAAGATCTCTGGGTTTAGAAGAGAGATCAATCTCTAGAAAGCCAGCGAGCAATAAAGGTTTTCATCGAAAGAGTTGGGTCGAGATCAAACAATCAAGGCCACAAAACCAACCACAGTTTCAAACTAACAATTGTTCTTTGTTTGAAAAATATGAAACAGGTGCAATCCAAAGCAACCTTGCAAGAAGCAGGTGCAACCAAAAGAAACTGCGCAAGGGCTAGAAACAGTTTTGCAACAATAATCAATCCAAAAAGGAAGTCTCTTCCAAATTCTTTCCTAAATTCTTACTCATTTTTTCTTAAATAAAATTTAAAAAGAAAAAAGAAAAAAAGAGAGAAGAAGAAAATTCAAAAACATGGTAGCCTAGGGTCCCCAATCTCTAGTTACGTTTTTCCAACATAGGGTCTCCACTCCCTAGTTGATTTTATTTTAGACATAGAGTCTCCACTCCCTAGTTGAAGTTATTTTAGACATAGGGTCCCCACTCCCTAGTCTGCTTTTCCAACATAGGGTCTCCACTCCCTAGTTATTTTTATTTTAGACATAGGGTCTCCACTCCCTAATCTGCTTTTCCAGCATATGGTCTCCACTCCCTAGTATGCTTTTCCAACATAGGGTCTCCACTCTCTAGTCTGCTTTTCCAACATAGGGTCTCCACTCCCTAGTTGATTTTATTTTAGGCATAGGGTCTCCATTCCCTAGTCTGCTTTTCCAACATAGGGTCTCTACTCTCTAGTTGAAGTTATTTTAGACATAGGGTCTCCACTCCCTAGTCGCTTTTCCAACATAGGGTCTCCACTCCCTACTTTATTTTGTTTTAGACATAGGATCTCCACTCCCTAGTCGCCTTTCCAACATAGGATCTCCACTCCCTAGCTGATTTATTTTAGACATAGGGTCTCCACTCCCTAATCTGCTTTTCCAGCATATGGTCTCTACTCCCTAGTTGATTTTATTTTAGACATAGGGTATCCACTCCCTAGTCGCTTTTCCAACATAGGGTCTCCACTCCCTAGTTGAAGTTATTTTAGACATAGGATCTCCACTCCCTAGTCGTTTTTCCAACATAGGGTCTCCACTACCTAGTTGAAGTTATTTTAGGCATAGGGTCTCCACTCCCTAGTCTGCTTTTCTAATATAGGGTCTCTACTCCCTAGTTGATTTTATTTTAGGCATAGGGTCTCCACTCCCTAGTTGATTTTATTTTAGTCATAGGGTCTCCACTCCCTAGTTTTCTTTTCCAACATAAGGTCTCCATTCCCTAGTTGAAGTTATTTTAGACTTAGAGTCTCCACTCCCTAGTCACTTTTCCAACATAGGGTCTCCACTCCCTAGTTGATTTTAGTTTAGATATAGGGTCTCCACTCCCTAGTCTCTTTTCCAACATAGGGTCTCCACTCCCTAGTTGATTTTATTATAAATAGAGGGCTCCACTCCCTAATCTCTTTTTCCCAAGGATACACAATCCTGATTTTATTACTTTCAATAAAGAAATATTTTAGATTTTTGTTATAAATAACTCACGAAATTTTCCTAGTAAAAACTGGGGCATAAAATTTCGTCCATTTGTTGCTTTGATGCATGAACAGGTTTTCACCGTGAATCACAGGGTTTGAGATGACCAAAAGAAGAAGTCTCAACCCTAATAAAAGAAAGGAAGAACAAGAAGAGATGTTGAACTCTAAGTGCAGAAGCGGAGAAAAGATGCAAACTGCCCAAGATATGATTGAGGTCACAAGCTTTGCATGTCCCGCCTTGATCCGAACAGTTGAAGAAAAATGAACCAGCATTCGCAGCTAACGAGCATCAAGATTTAGATCGGAGTCTGCAGGAAGAACCAGCCAAGACTCAAGATCAAGCTTTAGAAGATTTATAGATAGGAATCTTGTAACTCGTAGCTGATAGGTTTAGTTAGTCTTTTTCATTTTGATTTTGATATAATAACAGAACCGTGGACTGGAGCCTCGACGGAACCTCGACTCTCGAACTCATCACTCTATCATCCTTCAAAAACTACACTGACCTGATTCTTTTATAGTCAAGGATATGTAAGCAACCTCCGAAGCAAGGTTCGGTTAAACGTTTTTAAAATGCTTCCAAATGGAGTTTCAAACGGGCAAAAAATTACTCGTAATTGCTCACTTTATCTTTTCTCAAAAACTCTTCATGTTTTCGAGCAAAGAGGGGCAGCTATAAACACCTAATTTTTGCCCTACATGAAAATAACTCCTAAAAATAAATCAAAAATGATTCTTAAGGGATTTTAGAAGTTTTTTCTTTATTTAGTTGCATTTCATGCATTTTTAATATTTTAAAATCATATAAAAATCATAAAAAATGTCACATTTTAATTTTATGTCATCTTATGTCCAATTTGAATGTAGGAATTAATTATATTAAGAGAAATCACAAAAAATGGTCATTTTTACATATTTAGCTTTTAGTCTTTAGAAAGTAGTGTTTTTATTTAGTTTTAAGTTAATTAGTTATTTTAATAGATAAACAATTTTAATTTTTACAAATTAGATTGATTTAGGATTTTATTAGATTTTAATCAAAGAAAAAGAAAAATAAAATAAAAAGATTTTGATTTAGTCTTCCTACCCCAAAGTTAATTAGCCCAAATTCACGACCCAAATCCCTTCAAGCCCAAAATAATGAGCACATACTCATTCTCCATTTGACCTAACTTAATTCCTACCCCTATAAAATAATCTTTTAACTCTTAAAATCAAATAGGACACTAAGAGCTAGACAACAAGGGAACGGCGCATTTTGGAGTAAAAGAGCTTCTCCTCCATTTCCATCAAAAACCAAGACAGACCTCTGCCCAAGGAAGTTTCAAATTGAAACATTCCCAAAAATGAGTTATCTTCCCCAAGTTAAAATCTAGTAAATGAATCCCTATTTTCCAATTCCATTACCCACTGTATTTTCCAAAATTCCTAACATATAAAGAGAACAAGATCCAGCGACCCTTACAAAGCTCATTGTTCATGAAATTCTTCAAGATAAGGGAACAATTAAAAAAATTGAGAAGTGTTTGGACAGAAATCAAAAAAGAAGTCGAAGGTTTTGAGAATTCGAGGTGAAATTCCTGGTTCCGGTTCCACCATACGATTTTTGTTGTTGTTTGTCGGTGGATTTCTGGGACCAAAGAAGTGTACATTTGCTTATTTTTCCATTGTCAATTAGAAGAATTTCAGTTTAGCAGGTTCATTTCTTTTATCTTTCTCTCTATTTCAAATGAATTAAATTTTGAATGGTTATTTTATTCATGTTCCTCTGTGTTAATCTATGTCTAAAATGAATTTTAACTTAATTTGTTGTCTGATTCTTTTTGCTTTTGTGCTTGGTGTTCGTTGTTGGCAGTGGCATCTTCAGAGAGATTAGGGAAAACTGTTTCTGTCCAGAATGAGGAAGATGAGAGAAAACCATGTAAAATACTATATTTTCTGCCTTCTTGCCTTTGAAATCCTCTAAGCTAGCTGCCAATTAATAATTAGTTACGAATATTTATCCAACACATGCATCAACGTATAAAGAAATTAATTGTGTATTCTTGAAGTTAGAGGAATAGCCAAATAAATATTTAAACTCAATTTTGTAAAGACTATTAAAAGATCATATAATGTCATGTTTCTGTATTCATGTTAGTATAATCAAAAGACAATATGATATTAGATCAAAGACAATATTTGATAACAAAGTGAAATGGGGTTTTTGGTTTGTTTAATCTATTTTATATATGTTCTGCTTTGTTGCTTATATGTTCACTGTTGTTGCTATTTTATGGGGAAAGTCTTTTAAATCTTCGGTGCCTGGTAATTATTAGTTGTTGTCTGGAAAGTAATTGATTTAAGGTCATGGTTTCGATTGGTTTACTGCACCATCGGAAGCACTGTGCCGGTGCTACTTTGAGTCTGTTTTTTGGAGTTGCTTACAACTACGGAACCTTTGTTATATTTCTTACCCATTTGTTATAGATTGTTGTTGATTTCACTTCTGTTAGCTGCATTGCTAGTCCCGGGCTGGCTTTGGCTCCTTAAAAGAAATACTTGTGTTTGGCCTCATTGCTACAAGAAAAGACACAAGGTATCAGTCAAAAAACAGAAGTAAGATTTAGATTAATTTCGTTTAAGTAACAAAGTGGGTTTGGGTGCTAAAGTGAGAGCATGGATAGTATGTTTATTTATTTTCTTCCTTGTATTTAAATTTTTTTTTAATTATCTTTTTTTACTGCTAGTATTCTTTAGGCATGTATTAAAAAATAAGTTATCGTGATTACATACACGTACGCGTGACATAGTTACGATACCAAAAAATATATATATCGAGGTATGTGTTTGCGCAACTTCAGTCAAACTTTCTTAATAATTAATAAAACATGATTAATCGTGTACACGTACGCATGACATGATTCGTGATGTGCCAAACAAAATGGGTATACATACGCATGACTCATTTTAGGATAATTTCTTAATTAAAAGTGGGGTAAAAAATAAATGCATATAGGTCCTAAAAATGAGTAGTTAAACAATTCAAGCCAAGTAATAATCACTAAGCGACCGTGCTAGAACCACGGAACCCTAGAATGCCTAACACCTTCTCCCGGATTAACAGAATTCCTTATCTAGAATTTCTGGTTCGCAGACTTTTAAAATAAAGTCAAAACTTCCTCGATTTGGGATTTTAAATAAACTGGTGACTTGGGCCACCAATTAAACTATTCCAAGTGGCGACTCTGATAAATTAAATAATCCCATTTCGATTTATGTCACTTTAATTGGAAAAACTCCTATATACCCACGGGGAGTAAAAAGGAGGTGTGACAGTTCTTAAGGTGATTCAGGTCTCCCAAAGGGGAAATTGAGAAGAGGTTTATATAGCATTGAGTCAAGCAAGTAAACAAGGAAAGAAATCAAGTAAACACGAACAAAAAGAGTAAAATATCGCATGCAATCAGTAAAGTAATTGGAAAGGAAAAAAATCAAACTCTAAACCCTAGTTAGGGTTTAATACTCAAAAATCGACCAACTGGTATGAAGAATCAAGCCTTTCATCATGTATATGGACGAGATATTGTCCAAACCTCCAAGATTGAGGTTGATTCCAGTCCGATATAGATATGTTGTTTGCAAAAATTAGGCAAATACCTAAGTAATATCACAAACGTAGATGTGGTAAGCAAATAATAGTGGAATCCCATTATCAACGGGATCAGGAGGGGGAATTAAGGGAGAGACAGCTAGGGTTCTTCAGAAGAGAGAAGGGGAGAGTTAAGGGGATTTAGGTCGGTTGTTATGTGGGAAATGAGGTAGGGTTTTCAGGTTTGTTTAGTTAAAAGGGCTTGGGTGAGCGAGAGTCGTTGATCTTGAGAGACCAACGGCAAGGATTTAAAATATGAAAGGGGCGGGTCATTTAAAACGGGTACCGACCGGGTTAATTAAAGGAGTTGTTTGTTTTGGGTTGTGGGATTGGGCTTAACTAGAGGTGTTGGACGTTTGGCCCATTAAATTGGTCTAGAATTGGCTCCAAATTGGGCTACAAATTAAATATACAAAAAATATATTTATAAAAAGTAATTAACAAATAGTAAAAGTATTATTTATGTAGTAAGATGCTTTAAAATAATAGTTTGATATTATAAAAATATAAAAATGCTATTTGGGCATCAATAATGTAATAAAATATAATTATGCACAACATATAGGCTATTACTATAAAATTATGTAAAATAGCTTCGAAATACAAATATAATTATATAAAATAAATTAAAATATTATAAAATATATATGTTGATGCAAATAATAAATTTGGATGATTATGTCCTCACAAAATAATTTAAAGGGGTAATTAATACATATTTAAATAATTTAAATGCAAGAAAATTAATTTTAAAGCTTTAAAATTATAAAAAATCATAGAAAATTCTTACATGACTCCTGTAAATTAGGTAATAATGCAAGTAATGATATTTTGAAAGTATATAGGGTATTTATAAAATATGAGGTTAAAATTGGGTATCAATAGCTGTCCCTCTTTACCCGGAAATAATGAAAGAGTTGTCGGGTAAAGAAAATAACGACCAATTTTGTCCGAAGTGAGTGAGGAATGAAGTTTTGAAAAAAAAATCCCAAACCGTGGTTCTTGAGTTGCCTACATATCCCTAGTGTTACGGAAATCAGGCCGTGCATAGTTCTAGATCAAACAGCAAACGAAACCAATGTAGTTGTTATAAAAGTGGTCGTGTGTTTTGAAAAAGGATCTTTTGAGTAGGATAGTGTCATGAGTAACAGATAACTTCAGGTGGGGTTATGAATGCAAATTGAACGTTACGAATGTACAAGGTAGTCATTTGGACGGTTATACAACAAAATGTAATCAAATGCTGATCATCGGTTATGTTTGAGGTAGTCAAAGGATATGGATGTTGTGAATGGAAACCAGAGCGAGAATTGCTCCTATTTGTAGAACGGTTACCTCCCGAGTTACCTGTAAAACATAAAACACGATGCACACAAATATACGAGGTTATTGCAAAAATTTAAACATGATGCAAATTCCCTTTGGACCATGAGAGTTGTCTTTGAACCATGAGGATGATGTCCGTAGACTATGACGTCCTGGGAAATGAAGCGTATCATAAGGGATTCACAGGCCATGGAATGGTTTCCTCGGGCCATGAAGACGGTGCCTCCAAACTATGATGTCTTTGAATAATGGTATGCAATTTTGAGAGATCCTCAAGCCATGACATGGTGTCATCAGGCTATGAGGATGGTGCCTTTGGACTATGATGTCTTTGGACAATGTGGAGATGTTTCAACCCATTAAATGCAAGTATGTGGTAATATCGATCATTTGATAAAGGAACATGTGATGCTTTGTCATATGCGAGAACGAGACGAGACAAGGCTTAGTCTCGTATGGAATGAGGGCAATATTTAGCCTTATGCAATATGGAGGAAGTGTTTAGCCTCATGCAAGGAATGGAGACAATGCATAGTCTCATGTAAAGAAAGGCAGTGCATAGCCTTATGTAATAGTGGAGGCAGTGCTTAGCCTCATGCAAGGTGAGGGTAGTGTTTAGCATTATGCAATATGGAGGCAGTGCTTAGCCTCATGCGAGGAATGGAGACAATGCTTAGTCTTATATAAAGAAAGGCAATGTTTAGTCTTATGAAATAGTGGAGGCAGTGCTTAGCCTCATGCAATGTGAGGGTAGTGTTTAGCCTTATGCAATATGGAGGAAGTGCTTAGCCTCATGTGAGGAATGGAGATAATGCTTAGTCTCATGTAAGGAAAAGCAATGCTTAGCCTTATGCAATAGTGGAGGCAGTGCTTAGCCTCATGCAAGGTGAGGGCAGTGTTTAGCCTTATGCAATATGGAGGCAGTGCTTAGCCTCATGTGAGGAATGGAGATAATGCTTAGTCTCATGCAAGGAAAGGCAATGTTTAGCCTTATGCAATGATGTGGGCAGTGCTTAGCCCTATATAAGAGGAGCAATGATTAAATGCGAGAGGGAAAAGTATTTCTTATCTTGATGCGTTTTGCGACTTCTAACGGTGTAAAGGTAGTGATCCTGTTGCATATATATATTTGCGGACGTTCTCGTTATGTCCATCATGCCTACATCCAAAGAATAATTGTGAGTTTCGGAAAGGGGGAAGGTTGGTTCGTGCTCCCGATTCCTTGCTTTGCCCTTGATCTTGTCTTGAGGTCCTATTTGAGTCTCCCCGAGTAGCGTCTGGCTACTGTAGAAAAATAAAAAACTTCGAAAAACATGCATTTGTCATAAATCGTTTATACAAAAAATTAGTTGTTTGAAATATGTGATAATGCCTGAGAGTAAATAATTTTAAGACACGCTTTTGAGACATTGCAACCTCCTTAACTCGAAATTTCAAGGATCCTCCTCAAAATTCTATCGTAGTTTAAATGTGTACTTCTAGCGATGCATTCCTTGGTGATTCTAAACATGATGAGATCGGACAAACTCGAGATCTTGCCCCAGTTTCTTACCATAGGGGAATGAAGATTTTATTATGATGTGACCGAACCCACAGGGCTGCCTACGTATCCCCTCTTAAACGGGAATCAGGTCAAGCATAGTTTAGTTATATTAAATAGAAAGTACAAGCATAGTATCTCTTGACTGCGTACGGCCAAATCTCTCTATCCATTTCTGCAAGTATAAGTGCTCCTCTTGTTAATACTTGGTGAACCATGTAAAGGACTTGCCAGTTGGGTGAAAATTTTTCCTTTGCTTCATTCTGATGTGGGAAGATTCGTGTCAATACCAATTGCCCCGGTGTAAATTGCTTTGGCCTAACCTTTTTATTGAAAGTTCTTACCATTCTATTCTAGTAGAGTTGACCGTGAACAACACACTGCGTTCATTCTTTTACCATCAATGAGAGCTAGTTGTTCATATCGGTTCCGTATCCATTCCACATCGCTGAGCTCGACGTCTTGTATGATCCTTAAGGAAGGAATTTCCACTTCACTCGGGATAACAGCCTCGGTACCATAGACCAGTAGGTAGGGGTTTCCTTAGTGGATGTGCGAATAGTGTTGCGATACCCGAGCAAAGCAAATAGTAGCTTTTCGTGCCACTACTTGCAGTTGTCCACCATTTTCCTTAATATCTTCTTGATGGTCTTGTTGGAGACTTCTATGGCTCCATTCATTTGTGGCGTGTATGATGTAGAGTTCCGATGCTTGATCTTGAATGTTTCACACATAGCTTTCATCAAGTCACTGTTGATATTGGAGGCATTATCAGTAATGATTGACTCAGGTACTCCAAATCGACGAACAATGCGGTCCCGAACAAACTTTACTACGACCTTCTTAGTTATAGCCTTATAGGATGCGGCTTCAACCATTTTGTGAAGTAGTCTATAGCCACCAAAATGAACCTATGTCCGTTTGAAGCTACAGGTTCGATTGGTCCGATGACATCCATTCCCCAAGTAGAGAAAGGCCAGGGCAAACTCGTTGCATTGAGTTCGTTGGGCGGCACTCGTATCATATTAGCATGTATCTGTCATTGGTGACATATTTGAACATATTTGATACAGTCTCTCTCCATAGTCATCTAGAAATACCCTGCTCTTAATATCTTCTTGGCCAAAACGAAACCATTCATGTGAGGTCCGCAAGTTCCAGCATGTATTTTTTCGAGCAATCTAGATGCCTCCTTGGCATCAACATATCACAACAATCCCAATTCAGGAGTCCTTCTATACAGAATCCCTCCACTTTGAAAGAAATGGTTGGCCAATCTTCGAAGCGTGTGCTTCTGAGTGTGTGTAGTGTTCTCTGGATATTCTCCCTTTTTCAAGTATTCCTTGATGTCGTGGAACCATGGATTTCCATCAAACTCTTCTTCAGCATGAGCACAATAAGCTGGCTGCTTATGAATTCCTATTGGGATAAGATCTATGAAATTCTTGTCTGGATATTGTATCATGGAAGACAGGGTGGCTAATGCATCCGCAAACCCATTCTAAATCCTTGGAACATGTTTGAACTCTATCTTTGTGAACTTCTTGATCAACTCTTGTACACAATGCAAGTATGGAAATATTTTGGTGTTCTTAGTAGCCTATTCTCCTAGAACCTGGTGCACTAATAGATCAGAATCTCTAAATACCAGCAACTCCTAAATGTTCATGTCGATGGCCAACCTGAGTCCCAAGATGCAGGCCTCGTATTCTGTCATATTGTTGGGATATGTGAACCTTAGTTTTGTGGATACCGGATAATATTGACCGGTTTCTAATTCCAAGATAGCTCCAATTCCCACTCCCTTGAAGTTTGTCACTTCGTCGAAGAACATCCTCCAACCGTCGTATGCTTCGGTAATATCTTCTCCTACAAATGATACATCTTCGTCAGGAAAATACGTCTTCAGTGGTTCATATTCTCCGTTTATGGGATTTTCTACCAAGTGATCAGACAATGCTTGCCCTTTGACTGCCTTCTGAGTTACATAGATGATGTCGAACTCACTCAGCAATATCTGCCACTTTGCTAACTTACCACAGACATGGGTTTCTGAAAGATGTATTTTAGCGGATCCATCCTTGATATGAGATATGTAGTGTACGCACAGAAATATCGTCTCAACTTCTGGGCTATCCATGTCAAAACACAGCAGGTGCATTCCAACAAAGAGTATCGGGCCTCGTAAGGCGTGAACTTCTTGCTCAAATAATATATTGATTACTCCTTCCTTCCAGTTTCATCTTGTTGTCCTAGAACGCAGCAAAAAGGCCCTATCCAACACAGGCAGATAAAGCAGCAGAGGCCTTCCTGGTTCTGGCTAGGACCAATACGGGCGATTTAGATAAATACTCCTTAATTTTGCCAAAGGCTTTCTGTATTCTTCAGTCCAACTTGTTGCAACATCTTTCCTCTGCATTTTGAAGATTGGATCACATATCACCGTCAATTGTGCTATAAAACGGCTGATATAATTGAGGCGTGTCAGAAAACTCATCACATCTTTCATATTCTTTGGCGCTGGAAAGTCCTGGATAGCTTTGATTTTTTGATGGGTCTAGCTCAATACCTTGGTGGATAATGATGAAACTTGACAATTTTCCAGTAGGGACTCCAAAGGCACATTTTGCAGGGTTCAACTTCAAGTTGTATTTTCGAAGTCGATCAAAAAATTTCTTCAAGTCTGCTATATGGTCCGAACTCCTTTTAGATTTAATGATAACATCATCCATGTACACCTCTATTTCCTTGGGTATCATGTCATGGGAGATAGTCATCATGGACCTCATGTAGGTGGCCCCGGCATTCTTCAAACCAAACAGCATCATTTTCTAATAATATATTCCCCATTGTGTGATAAAGGCAGTCTTTTTGGCATCCTCTTCATCCATCCAAATCTGATGGTATCCTGCAAAGAAATCCACAAAGGATTGGAGTTCATGCTTGGCACAATTGTTATCAATATAGGTATGTTAGGAAGCAGGAAATCATCCTTAAGACTCGCTTTGTTCAGATCTCGGTAATCAACACATACTCTAACTTTCCTATCTTTCTTTGGAACCGGCACAATGTTGGCTAACCAGGTGGGGTATTCGACCACTTGGAGAACTTTGGCTTTGATTTGTTTGGTGACCTCCTTTTTTATCTTCAAACTCATATCTGGCTTGAACTTTCTGAGCTTCTACTTAACAGGTGGACACATGGGATTGGTGGGTAGCTTGTAAGCTACTATGGATGTGCTTAACCTAGTCATATCGTCGTATGACCTTGCGAAGATATCCTCATACTCCTTTAGGAACCTGATACACTCTTCTTTTTATGGAGGTGATAGATGAATGCTTATACGAGTTTCCTTGACTGTTTCGGAATCCCCTAAGTTAACGGCCTCAATTTCCACCAAATTAGACTTCGGTTTGTCTTCAAAATTCTCTACTTCTTTTACAATTTCCTCAGGTATTACATCATCTTCCAGATCTTCCGAATCAGTATCCTTATATTGCGTTGTCTCATTACATGTCACAGTCGTAGGTTCATCAGGATATGTAATAATTATGCTGGAAAAAATGAAGAAAGATAACAGTAAATATGAAAAGCAATAATGTATTAATAAAACTTTAAAATGTCTACAAGTACGACTAGATGGCTCAAGTAATTATTTCAAAACAAAATACCATAAATGTCTTAAATTCTCAAAACAGTTTGAAAATAAGCCTTGTTAATTTGCTAGGCTACCCAGGAACTCGGCGAGCCCAGGATTATGCAGCAGTCCAATTCTTGAGAACAGCTCCCTCTTCCATTGACTGAATGGTAAGGTCTTCCTCCTCCTCCTCCTTAACAATTGCACTGTATTCCATGTCTTCTTCATCTAGAAACAATTTTCTCATACCAGCGAAAATCTCAGCTTCATCAGATCCCCACATTATGTCAGCCTGATGGAATGTTTGATGCAGAGGTGGTATGGGTTCGCAGATAATAAATGCACGTAATGGTGGTGTCCAGTCCTGATGTTCTTGCACGGTATATTCATACCCGAGTCCAAAGGTCATGCCATGATACTATGGTTGCATGGGTTTGGTGATCCTCTAAAACTTTTTACCAAGACCCTTGTCTGGTTCATATCCTGTCCACAACACTATGCTTTCTATCTTGCTTCTCCATCATCGATCATTTTCAATTGCGTTAAACCTCTCAATGCAATGATATGTTTCTCCGCCCAACTTCTTCCTGTTTTTAATGACTGGAACAGTTTGATTGGTATAGATGGGATTGCTTCCATCTCCATGAATGATCACCTCCTGATGATTCCACTCGAACTTCATAGCCAGGTGCAGAGTAGAAGTCACTGCCCCAGCTGCATATATTCATGGTCGTCCCAACAATAGGTTGTAAGTAGCCGATATATCTAGCACTTGGAACTAAACATCAAACCAAGTCGGACCTATCTATAGATCAAGGTTGATTTCTCTGATAGTGGCTCTCAGAGATCCATCGAATGCCTTCACATTCATGCTTCCCATTCATATCCTGTGCATGCCCTTACCTGATCTTTTCAGAATGGTCAATGGACATATGTTCAGACTTGAACCTCCATCTATCAGGACCTGGCAATAAACTTGTCCTCAAATTGCACCGTGATACGCAACTCCTTGTTGTGACTCAACCCTTCTGGTGGTAACTCATCTTCATGGAAAGTAATTTTATGACTCTTCAGTACCTGTTCGACCATGTTAGCTATCTCTCTACTAGTGATGCTGACAGGTACATAAGCTTCACTTAACACCTTCATCAAATTATTCTTGTGTGCGCATGAGTTTTGCAATAGTGATAAGATGGATATCTGAGCATGGGTCTTGTTCACATGTTCAACAACAGAGTATTCCCTTGCTTGTATCTTCCTCCAAAGATCGTCAGTGCCAGTCTCAACAATAGGCAACTTAGGTGCAGCTTCTTTGCTTATTCCTCCCAGATTCTCAGGTGTGTAAACTCTGCCAATTCTAGTCATACCTTGCACGGTATCTGTTTCTTCCATTTTGGCTTTCCCCTTTCTTCCACAACATAATACCACAGGACGGTATTAGACTTGTAAGATGGTATGAGAGCTACTATTACAGTGAAGGGTGTAGCTACCTTAACTTCAAATGGTGCCTGGGTTTGTACCATAACTGGCGTGAGGGTGACTGGAGATGTTTTAGGAGCGTCTCCCTCTCGAATGAGTCCGATGGACCCTTCCTGATCCCATTACTCATCAGTTTCTATCATGTTTACTCCCTCACCTCTGTGATCTAGGAGAGGGTTATTGCGGACATTCGGTGCAACTTTCTTTGCTTGTATAATTAGTGTCGATCAATGTCTAAATCTTGTGTTTCAATGTGCGGCATTCCTCAATGGTATGACCCTTTATGCCTGAACTATAAGCACATGTCTTGTTGGGGTTGATGCATTGGTAAAGATTTTCCACAACAACAGTAATAGGGGTGATGTGACTAGCAGCCTTTAGTCTCTCATACAGTAATTGGGGTGTATTGTCTAAGAGGTCTGCGGTCGAAATTTGGACGTGTCTTTGGGTAGTTTTGGCAGGCGAGTAGAGGTGAATCGTAATATGTAGGTTAAGTGTTGTAGGTATGGTAGGTGGTGATAGGGTATTTGTATTTTAGGGATGAGGGTTGATATGTGGGTGGAGGTGTTTGGTATGTGAGGAGAGACTTTGGGCCCTAGGCTACCATCACGACACTCACTTCTTTATTCTTCGAAATACCTCCTGATTGCAAGGCTTTATTTGTGTCTTGCAGCAACTCAAAACTATTCACCATCCCACTTTTGATTCCTTCTTCTATTATCTCTCCAACTTGATGATATTTGAGAACTTGTGATTCTTTATAACTATCAATCTTTCATAATTCTGTGGATCTTGAGCTCTAACAAAAAACTTGTTCATTGGTTCTTCTTCGAGTGCTGGCCTTACCTTTGCGGCCTCTGATCTCCAATGAGTAGCATACTCACGAAAGCTTTCTGTCAGCTTTTTCTTGAGGTTTTAAATGTAGATAACGTCTGGCACATTTCTGTGTTGAACTTGAATCTGTCCATGAAGTCTGATACCATACTTACCCAATTTCCTATTTTTTTGGGTTTTGACTGATATACCAAGACAAGGCGTCTCTTGTAAGACTTCACATGAACAGCTTCATACAAATTTGTTCATTCTTACCTACTCCTACAAGCTTGTCGCAATATGTTCTTAGATGCACCTTCGGATCACTAGTGCCATCGAACATTTCGAACTTTGAAGGCTTGTAACCCTTTGGCAGTTCCACACTGGCTGAATGGACAGATCTTCGTAATTAAGACCTTCAACGCCTTTCCTACCTTCAACACTTTGGACTCTCCCTATGAGTTTCTTGAGTTCCTCCACCATAATTCTAATGAGCAGGCCCTTCTCAGTCGGTTCAGGTATATATAGGGTTTGTTGTGGATTATGGGCAATGTTTCAGCATATATCGGATTTCTCTAATGAGTTCCTGGAACTTGGGTATATGAATGATCATTGGTCGAGTTTTGGGGATCGGGAGTAGGTTGTGGTGCATTTTAGGGAGTGTGATAAGTAGTGGTTTGCGGGTATTGAGTTGGATGATGGTGGTGGTGTTGAGGGGTTTGCACTGGTGGTGGGTTAAGGTTATAGGGTGGTGCGGGATTATGATACTTGTGTTGTGCGGGAGGATTCGGAGCTATAGGTGGCGGATTCTGATTTTGTGTGTTTTGTGGTGGTGTTTGGTTAAGGGTAGTCAGGTTTTACTGGTTGATGTCGGGAACATTGAGAGTAAGGGAAAGGTTGGCCAGATTTCAGACCTACTCAAGCTCGCCCTGTAGTTCCAAGATTTTCTTCTCCAAATGTAAGACCAACTCATTCTACCCCGTAATGCTTCTACCATCTAAAGTTTCAACACTTTCCGCCACGGTAGCATTATCTTTCTGGATACCACTTAAAAAATCATCCATTTCCTCTTTGCCCTTGCTTTTGCTTTTCGCGTCTCTAGGTGGAGGATCTCTGGATCTAGTGTGGTATGCTGATGATTCCAGTATTCACAAACCAACCTTTGGAAATGGGAATAAATAAATAAATAAAAACAAAAAGGTAACCAAGTTAGTAAGGTGAAATAAAAGATTGTTTGTAGTATTTAAACATGTTTCACAAAAACAATTCGCGACCTAATTTGGGGACCTCATTGTGCCTGAGGTAGGACTAAGCGACACATAGACTCGGAGAAAATTGATGCCAACATTTGCTTCATTTCATTAATGCGAAAAATAAGCCAAAACAAACTTTCACTGAATCAACAATAATAATAAAGTCACTAATGGCATTAGGCCTTATTACATCGAAATATAGAAAGCAGTAAAGAACATCATCTCCTAATCAACTTGGTCCCTGACGGACCTTCTCCATGATTGGCCCTCTTAACCCCATCAATCATTTTTCCCAGATCGCGCATGTCCAGCAATAAGTAAGCCTTTTCCAGCTTCCTTCATTCATCATTGTCCATGCCTGACAATCCCAAAGTCTCATTCTCATCTTCCCTTTTAGCTCCATCAACCCTTGCTCCAAGTATTCTAATCTCTTTGTTGACTTAGTGGCAATTTCTTTTCTTTCCCTTATCGCCTCCATGTTTACTTTGTGCTACTCTAGATGCTTAACTTCTGAGTCGAACACCCTTTTGTGTAGCCTTTTGTACTTCACATGTGCCTCGGCCACTTCATCTATGATCCTATCCTTCAGATTGACTCCTGGTTTAACGTCCCCAGCTACGTCGTCTTCCATCCATGATAGATAGTAGTACATATGGCCGGTGTAATACCTATCTGGCTCAATAGTTTCTCCTTCTACAATGATTTTTTGGTTCCAAATGTGTTGCGCTTCGAACTTGAATGGGATGACATCTCCCTTGAAATCTACCTTGTATTGGAAACCCGAGGTATGACATGTTTTCTTCCAGCTTGCCTCATTACCCTTATGGGAGCGTAAGGATAGATGCCTCGCAGCCCGATAAGTACCAAATAATTAGTCCTCCTTGACCTAATGATGAACTCACTACTAGGAAACCATTCAAACATCCAATGCACCTGCTCGTATGTCAAATTACTGAAGAAACGCACCCAACCTACAATATTTCTAGGCTTTGCAAACCTATCTAGACAAAACGTCAT